>NW_013952405.1:907358-939850 GCF_001266775.1 Austrofundulus limnaeus | reverse complement strand
TTTCTTCTGTTGCTCCTTATATATATACACACTGTATATACGTATATAGTATTAAAACAATGAACTTTTTTGGTGTTTTTTTTTTAAGATTTGACAAATCATTTGCACCAGATTGTGTCTTTGTGGCAAGCATTTTTTTTTTTTTTTTACTAAATTTGTTGTTATTTGTTGATACAACACTGGTTCATCCCTTGTGTTTAGGAGTCTTTTCTTGCCTGGATGAATTATAGATCAGAGATAAATGGCTTAAACAAAAACAACCATCTGAAAGTAGCCAGTTTCAACTTGGACTGCACTAAAAATGAGTGACAAAGCAGTATAGCTTTAAGAAAATTGATGAAAGAGCTTCATAAAACCTTTCACAAGACTTTTGCACAGTAGTCACCTTTTTCTTTGTCCAGTTCATGTTGTGTGTGTACACTTTCTGGTTGCTTGGGTCATATTTTCGAGGTGTTCTTATTTTCTGTGCCTCGTTTAGGTTTGATTTTTGCCTCTACAACATAAACCCCTTTACTCCCTGGGCCCCTCATTTATGCCCTGATGGCCTCTTCTCTGTATTTGTTTATGCAGAGAGAAGAGGCTGCGGTTGCTGCAGGTCCTCCTCCCGTCCTTCATCATCCTCCTCCTCCTCTTGACGTCGCGTGCGCAGTTTTGCTGCAGCCCGGAGCTGAACACAGCTGTCCCGGTGCGATCAAACAACAGTGTCTTGCTGCAACGTTAAATTACTAATCTCTGGCTACTCGAACTGAACGAAAAACACAAGAAAGCGATAAAACAGATCTGGTGAGGCTTTGGTTTATTTCTTGCTTTTACCTCTAGTTAGCTTAATTGGTCAAAACCCCGATGTTAACCACTACTGGAGCAGCAGCTAGCGTTTGTGGACGCTGTTAGCTTATTAACCATAAACTAGCGGCCAGCGTTTATAGATGCTAGCTGTGTTAGCTATAGCTATAGTAGTACTAGCAGCCAGCGTTTATACATGCTAACTTTGTTAGCTTGTTTATAGATGCTAGCTGTGTTAGCTATAGCTATAGTAGTACTAGCAGCCAGCGTTTATACATGCTAACTTTGTTAGCTTGTTAGCCATGATACTAGCAGCTAGCGAGCCAAGCTAGCAGGCATTGTATGTATTGATTCCGTTTTGATAGCTTACTCCAATTTTAGTAATGCTTCATGCAAAAGCTTATACTATAATTTTCAATGTAGGATAATTCACTTTAAAATAAACCTTGTTGGTTGAGATACGCGCTTGTTTGTTAGTTAGCTTCTTTCATTTTCGGAGCAGCAATCAGTGTTCCCTTTTTACTGAAATACAAGTGTGAGTAGCGAGCTTGTTTAAGAGTAAATTGTCTTGAAATGATTTTTTTCTGTCCTGTATGTTGCTTTGCAATGTAAGTGTAAGCCAAGTCACTGGCAGCTAACATGGATTGTGTACCTTGCTTCATGGTTGGCTCTGTGTAAATTTAAGATGTTCTCCTCCCTCTCCTGCCTGCTGTCTCTGACCTTGTTTTGATCTGCAGTATTGAGCCAGTGCTGCAAAGAAATGTTAAGATTCACAGCACATACAGGCTTTATGGCTCATGGTAGAGCTGGGCGATATGATCAAAATTTTATATCACGGTATTTTCAACATTTTCACCGGTTTCACGGTATTTGACGGTATTTTTCTTTTCATCACAGCTCAGCTGATAATAAAATGTACAAACTCTGCTTATTGACTTTTTTTTCTTTTACTGTACCTCTGTCTGTGTTTCTGTTTCCCTCCTCTGTGTCTGTTCTTCTCTGACTGGTGGTTGGAGACAGTAGTCATGCATTTTGGTCCAGTCGTGAAGGAGGAGGGTTAAGAAAAGATTATGATCGGGTTTATTGTTTTATGTTATTTATTAAAGCTTATCAGCACGACTCACCTTGCACACCAGTCAATTCTAACTCCACTACGAACTACTTCCTGCAGGCTTTTCACAATAAAACCACGTTAAGTCTCCATCAGCATAACGTCTCCATATTAACTAACCACGTTAAATCTAACTGTGCACGTCACTGAAGAGGTGTTTACTACATTCAGCGACGGTGAAAACGGGATGTTTTTTTAAACGTCAGTCAATATAAGCAGCGGAATCGCCACCTGATGCTGCAACTAGCTGCTCCAAACATTAGCATGCTAACGCACATAGCGGTGCAGCAAGGAAAAATGTCCCCCGGGAAACAACAGTTCACTGGCGGCCGCGACGAAACGTTCCGCTATTTAAACCGGAATGTCGGGTATTCAAAAAATTCATATCATAACAAAAATAAAAACCGGTATTCGGTACAAAATGGTATACCGCCCAGCACTAGCTAATGGTTTAATAAAGGTGACTGGAAGAATTAAATCAGTACATTTTATTATTTTTCTAATGGAAAATGTAATTTTGGACAGCAAACATCTATTTAAAAATACACAGAGTTAGCACTGATTTAGCTATTTTCTGATGCTCATTTAACACGTTTTTCGTTCTTTCTGAACATTTACAATTGTTGTTCTTTGTGAATTTCACTTATAAATATAGCATTTTCATTAAAAGCGTTACACAATGGTGCTGTTTGAAAGGTTCTTAGATTTTTAGCAGACATGCATTGTTAGAGATGCTGTAGGCTTTTGTTTAGGGGTTAAAAACACATGATTTCCTTAAGCCCTAATGAGCCATTTCTGCTTTGTTCTGTCATTTTTATTATAACTTACATTAATTTGACTTTTTATCTACAGGTAAAATTAAAGTGGACCCACTGTTATCTGTTCCCTCTCTGTTTTGGTTCTGACCAAGTGGGTATTCCTCTACAAATGGATAATGGAGACTGGGGCCATAGGGTAAGTGATGTTCAACTAAAATGCTTGTTCACAAGTTAGTAAAAAATAGTACATCGCTTGGCTGGGTTTATGGAGATTAGTTGTTGACTTAAAATTGTAAGTAAACCGTTGCATTTTTTGTGGCTGACTTGGAATTCTGAGTGTTTGCAAACAAGTGGCTTGTGAGTCATGCAGCAGCAGTTTAAAAAGCTAATTATTTAAAGTTACCATCAATTTGTGTGTATGTGACATGCAAATGTATTCTAGGCTGTGTAGATTCTTTCTTTGAGTTACTGCTGGCTTTATCAATTGTGTTTTACCAAACACAGCTGCAGTAAAAAAAATAGATGTTAACCCAATGTATTAGGTGTAGCTAATTACGCGTTTGCTTCTTACTTGAAATCCCTCACATTCTTGGCGCGTTATAGGAAATACTTGCTGACCTTTCTTTTTCTCCTAGATGAATGCTCCTGTTACGTTGAACGTAGGCGGCCACCTATACACCACCAGTATTTCCACCTTGCAGCGTTATCCAGACTCCATGCTTGGTGCCATGTTCCGGGGAGACTTCCCCACAACTCGTGATTCCCAAGGAAATTATTTCATCGACCGCGACGGGACGCTCTTCCGGTACATCCTTAACTTCCTGCGGACATCTGAGCTCACCCTTCCTGTGGACTTCACGGAGACAGACCTGCTGAGGAAGGAGGCAGACTTCTATCAGATTGAACCTTTGATCCAGTGCCTTAGCGATCCCAAACCGCTGTACCCCCCTGACATCTTTGAGCAGGTTGTGGAGCTCTCTAGCACTCGAAAACTGTCAAAATACTCAAACCCGGTTGCTGTTATCATCACCCAGCTGACCATAACCACAAAGGTTCATGCCCTGTTAGAAGGCATTTCAAACAATTTTACCAAGTGGAACAAACACATGATGGACACCAGAGACTGCCAGGTGTCCTTCACCTTCGGACCGTGTGACTATCATCAAGAGGTGTCCCTGCGGGTTCACCTCATGGACTACATAATGAAACAAGGCTTCACTATTCGGAACACGCGTGTGCATCACATGAGCGAGCGTCCGAATGAGAACACTGTGGAGCATCACTGGACTTTCTGCAGACCAGCTCACATAGTTGAAGACTGATTAAACGTCGGATCATTACAGAGCAAATCAAATTTCAATAAAAGTACAGACCTCAGTTTCTGTAATGCATTGCTAATGTTTTTTTCATTCATATTTTGGTCAAAGTGGTACAGTGCCCAAAACTTGAGGTCCAGACAGCAAAAATAACAAAATGTGAATTTTGTTACTCTGATCAAACAAAACATGTCACTGGTGCCCCTACTAAAACTTTGACTTTTTTTCTGAGAAAAAAATAGCATTTCTTGGAGACTGAAAGCCATGAAACTAAGATTTTAGTATTTTATATTAAGTTTAGTAGACTTTTAGGACAGTTTTGGAAAAAAAATGGTGACGTAAAGTTGATAGGAAAAAATGACAAGAAGTGAGTTGAAAAGGGAAAAAAAATGATGTAATGGTTATAATTGTCCACCTGTGAGATTCAGTGCCATTAAAATGAAATATTTCAGTCTTGAAATAAAATCTTTATATAATACAAAATGAATAGATCCTCACAAGGAACAGTTTGCTCTCCAGGAGTGCACTTTTTATAATTCTTATAACTTAAGCTCAATAAATTTCTGATAAGTAAAATTAGTCTCTTATACCCCTCTTAGCTCTTTGTGTGGTACTGTTTCTGAAGCCCTGATAGTTGTTGCATGTGTCGTGTGTGTGTGTACAATTCATGTATCTGTTGTATGTTGCTTTTATGATACTGTGTCAAAATGTCATCAGCAGAAATGTGCTCGGTCATTTCAGCCAAAATAAATCCTGAACATATGACTCAACATTATTTTTTCAGTTATTGAATTTTACTCTACAACACACTCACAAAGTTGACTTTAAAAGGTAAAGTTCTAAACAAAGATTTTGTGCAATGTGTAGTGCTTGAAGTAAGTGTTAGGGGTGACTCACAGTTACTACCACGCCATATTTTAGCTCAATGTCTATAACTAAGATGTACCCATTGTTTTATTTGTCAAGCTTGCTTAGCTATCCTAAATTAAGGTGACTTGAAAAGTTAATCACAAGTAGATGCATATCAACGATTACTTTCTGAAAGTTTTTCAAAAAAGTGGTGGATGAGACATTTTGCTAACAAGGGTAGTGCTAAAACTCGTGCAGTCTGTAGGGTTTGAAGTAAGCATTTAGGGTGATAAGTACTGCCACAACAAACTTGAGCTCACTAGCTTAAAACTGACAGCGGTGGGCAGCACTAATTTAAAAATTAGTTCCACCAACCCTAAAGCGCTAACTCAAATATTTAGGTCCCCTAATTCTAAAGCACTAATACACTGAAAATTTAGCAAAAGCTAATTCTAAAGCAATAAATAACCCAGTCAACCCATGAACATTCTTCAACAGACAACATGAATCACATCTTGTCATGTTGCTCTCTTAAGCCTTATTTTAGTAGTTCATACATTGTCAATATGTCACCTGGTGGATAAGTGACAACTTTCACCGTCAGCTGAAAGTCAATGTTGATCAATAATATACAATAATATAAGTTATAGAGCTCAGTTAGTGCTTCTAAAATTAGTCTAAAATTTAGCAAGTGCTAATCCACTAAGAAATTTTAAAATTAGCAAAAGCCCTAAAGCAATAATCAGGAAATTAGTCCCCCTATTAGTGCTTTAGTGGAGCTGTGCCCATCACTGAAAACTGAGTTTTTTTTTTTTTTTTTTTTTTTTTTTTTTTTGTATGTGTGTTTGCTAGGTGGTTTACCTGTGGTGGCAATCTTGAATTGGGTTGACTTCAAATAAAATGTGTTGTCCACTGGTTCATGAGGAAATTTGCTAACTGGACAACGAACACACATGGCAAAACCAATCAAATTTTGCCTTAAGAGGGTTTTAAAAAGAATTAAAATCACGTGACTTAAACAAAACTTTTCAAATCCACTCATAAATAACGTGACCACCAAATTTATTTGGTCGTGCCTTTTTTTCCCTCCAAATTATTAGTATTTTCAGAAATAGTGCTTTAATATTTCATAAATACAGGAGACTGGTTCACTCAAGCAATAACCGGATGTGACGACTCTACGTGCGTTCGATTTCTTACACCTTTGGAGCCGCTAAGGATTTGTCTAGTGTGCTCACAAAGCACCGCCCGTTCTCTGTAAGCCGTACATCAAAACGAACGTACTCAGTCATCGCTCTTGTAAGGTTTGCAGAGGGCATGTGAAAGGTACATTGCTGCGTGGTTTTGACTCGCTTTCCTTCCGAAAAGGCAGTAGAAGTGTTTAGCCAGACACAGTTTGTGCTTTCCTTGTACGCAGACATGTTTTACAAGAGCACAAGAGTGAGACAAATGCTGAGCCTTGTCCCGGGGAAACGCCGACTGGGACCATACAGGTTTCTTCCCATCTTCTTTTGCATTGGAGGAGTCATGGAGTGGGTTATGATCAATGTGAGGATAGGAAGAGAAACATTCTGTAAGTGAGTAAACCATAGTCTTATTATTTTGTGTTATGTACGAACCAACTACCAACTAAGTGCTAGCTAACAGTTAGCTTGTTAGCATCTTTAAAACTCAAAACAAACAATGGCCAAAATTTGTCTTTTCGCTTGACAGCTTACTAAACCCCACCTGTCTTGCATTTTACACTGAAATTACAACATTTAAACATAATTCTGTTCGTTAAATTTAGCACAAATAACTTACAACACTTCCACTTCTTTTTTTTTTTTCAAATATCTGAAAGCATTAAGTGTCCTTGTGTTTGGGAGCCACTGCCTTGCAAAGTTTGAGATGGTTCACTGATTAGACACACCTGATGTATATTACAAGCTTATTATTCAGAGTTTTAGAAAAAGATGGTGAGATGTTATTTTTGTTATTTGTGTGTTTGCATCAAAAACAGGTCGACAGTTGGGTTAGGACTGCTCATACTGATGCAGCTATAAAATAAAGACAACTTGACTTCCCAACGTAATTTAATTAGTATATTTACCCAATGTTCTATACTCAAATCAATCATTTCAAAAATTCACTGCAAATAAAGCTTGTTCAGTACTTCTTAATCATTAAATTCCAGTGAGAAATATTATGTATTGGGTAACATAAGGTCCCAGTGCTAAATATGTTACAACACGTTTTGCAGTTTCTATTTTTCTAAACCTTATTCAGCACAGATGCAGATTTACGTATTAATAAGCACTTCATACAAATAGCCATTAATGGTGTGATGCCTCAATCTAAACATTTTTCAGCAAATGGCATAAGTCAAAAGCCACACTGTTTCATTTAGTCCAGATTTTAGACGCAGACTCACTGAGAACAACCAACATCTTTTACAACAATCTGTGATGAATTACCTCCTTGAAGTTTTATAAACCCGTGGAGCCATCATGATTCATGTCAGTCTGCAGTTTTTGGGGAGTGGGGCACAACTTTATAAAAAAATCTTAACTAAAAACTCATTAACAGATTTAACCTGATGCAGGTGTTTTTATTTTAGAACTACATGCAAAGCAAAGAATGATTCCATAATCTAAAATTGAATGATTCCATTTTTAATTAATTAATTAATTTTTTTGTTTTTTACAATTTGTTGTATGAACATCTTCCATCCATGCATCTATACGATTATCTGGGATTGGGTCATGGGGGCAGCAGCCTAAGCAGAGAGACCCAGACTTCCCTCTCCCCAGCCACTTGAGCCAGCTCCTCTGGGGGAATCCCAAGGCGTTTCCAGGCCAGCTGAGACACATAGTCCCTCAAGCGTGTCCTGGGTCTACCTCTACATCTCCTCCCAGTGGGACGTGCCCAGAACACCTCACCAGGGAGGCGTTCAGGAAGCATCCTAACCAGATGCCTGAGCCACCTCAACTGGCTCCTCTTGACGTGGAGGAGGAGCGGCTCTACTCTGAGTTCCTCCCAGATGACCGAGCTTCTCACCCTATTTCTACGGGGAAGCCCAGACACCTGGCAGAGGAAACTCATTTTGGCTGCTTATGTCCGCGATCTCGTTATTTCAGTCACTACCCACAGCTCGTGACCATAGATGAGGGTAGGAAAGTAGACCGACCGGTAAATGGAAAGCTGAGCCAAAATGCGAAGCTCTCGCTTCACCACGACAGACTGGTACAGCACCCGCATCACTGCAGATGCAGAACCAATCTGCTTATCAATTAGGGGTGGGAATCTTTTACTCTCTTACGATTCAATTCTGATTTTTGGAGCCACAATTCAATTCAAAATCAATTTTTTTCATTCAAAACTGATAATGTGAGCCCATTTGTAGTGTTCCCAAAATGCTTCATCTTCATTTTGCAAACCTCGCACGTCAAACTCAGACTCCTTCTGTAAGAAACAAAATGAGCCCAAATCTTTGCATTTAATGAAGACTGGGCCTGTTGAATCTCTCTTTCCTCCAGTTTTGTAGTTTCCTCTTTGTTTTGTGCTTTCTGCACACCCATATGCTCTAGAACAGTGGTTCCCAAACTTTTTGTCTTCTCACCCACAAAATATTCATGGCAAAAACTTGTGACCCCAATTGTTACTGGTGTGAGTACATGAACTTCATTAATAACCCTAAAAACACAGGCTTTTTGACAATCTAAACAGCTTATACAAAAATATAAATATTTATTTTTCACTTATTTTGTGTTTTTGTAATAATTATAGGGAAAATATTACATCAGCAATTATTTTATTGCCCTTTAAATTGATTTCTGGAGATTATCCAAGGTGCTTCATGACCCATAATTGGGTCCCAAGCCCAACNTGGGTCCCAAGCCCAACTTTGGGAACCAAAGTGCAGTGGTTCCCAAACTTTTCAGCTTTTGACCCACAAAATAACAGTAGCAGAGACCTGTGCCCCCAACTATTTTTGTATGATAAACATTTGCATCAGGTCAACAAAACAAGGGCATAGTAACAATATTTTTGTACTACATTTACCCATTTTAAATATACTAACCTCACTCATTTGTAACAACTAAGGCAAAAATGTAATTAATTCAGAAAATCTTTTCAGGACCCCACCTTGATGTTTCGGGACCCCACTTTGGGTCCCAACCCCAACTTTGGGAAACACTGCTCTAGAACCAGCTGCGTGATGACATCAGGACATCCCATGTAGTTACAAAATGGAGGCTGGCAGTCATTGGATTTGCTTTATTTTTTATTTATAAAAATTGATTCTGGGACATTTTAAATAGATTCTGAACCTTTGTAAATGGGAATCACGATTCTGATGTAAAACTATTTTTTGGTGCACCCCTACTATCAATCTCATGCTCCATTCTTCCTTCATTTGTGAACAAGACCCCGAGATATTTAAACTCCTCCACTTGGGGCAGGACCACTTCCTCGACACGGAGGAGGCCCTCTACCCTTTTCTGGCTCAAGACCATGGTCTTGGATTTGGAGGCACTGACCCTCATCCCGGCCGCTTCACACTCAGCTGCAAACCGCTCCAGTGAGAGCTGGAGATTCCGATCTGATGAAGCCAATAGGACCACATCATCCACAAAAAGCAGAGACGTGATCCTAAGGTCACCAAAACAGATCCCCTTAACACCTTGGCTGCGCCTAGAAATTCTGTCCATAAAAGTTACGAACAGAATCGGTGTCAAAGGGCAACCTTGGCGGAGTTCAACTCTCACTGGAAACAAGTCCGACTTACTACCGGCAATGCAGACCAAGCTCTGGCACCGGTCGTACAGGGACCTAACAGCCCGTGTCAATGGGCCTGGTACCCCATACTCTTGGAGTACCCCCAACAGGACTCCCTGAGGGACATGGAGAAACGCCTTCTCCAAGTCCACAAATCAAATGTAGACTGGTTGAGCGAACTCCCATGCACCCGCTAAATAGATCTTACCAGGGAGGTTCAGAAGTGTGATCTCCCTGTAGCTGGAAAGGGATCCACGATTAGTTGTAACATTAGACTTTATTTGATAAACATATATTTTAACTGTAAAATAAAGACTGTAAAAATACTGTAGACTGTTTTAACTTTGTAATTTTTAAAAATATATTTTAACACGGATGGAGCCATTTTATTTACATGCAAAGCATTCTGGGTAAATGATGACGTGGAAAGGTCCTCGGTGTGAGCGAGCTATATCCACCCTGAAGGTTAATCTTGGACAATATCTGATGATCGACTCTTTTAAATGAAACCAGAGAGCGTTGACAGAGAGGAGAAGGTAGAAATGACTCAGCCTGTAACTGAAAATATGGATGGAGGACAACAGAGCTGCTTCATGGAAGAAGAACGTTTGGGTCTGCCAGGTCTGACCGACATCCTCCCCCACCATTGGAGCCAACTCACCACCAGGTAGTGGTCAGTTGACAGCTCCGCCTCTCTCTTCATCTGAGTGTCCAAGACATGCGGCCGCAGATCAGATGAAACTACAACAAAGTTGATCATCGAACCGCAGCCTAGGGTGTCCTGGTGCCAAGAGCACAAATGGACACACTTATTTTTGAACATGGTGTTCATTATGGACAATCCATGACAAGCATAAAAGTCCAATAATAAAACAGCTCAGTTTCAGACTTGTGTGTGTGTGTGGGGGGGGGGGGGGTATTCCTCCTAACCACACCCCTCCAGGTCTCACTGTCATTGCTCATGTGAATGTTGAATTTCATCAGAACAAGGGAGTCCCCATTAGGAGCGATCCATCTTCCAGTACTGATGAATTCATAATTTTTCCAGGGGATGTGAATGGTCACCTGTTCCTTTTGTACTGTGCTATATTAAAATAGCATGCTGTGAAGAAAGACTCCTATTAACTGACAATTTAATATTTTTTCTTTTTTTACAGATGATGTCTACAGAAGGAAACGATCAGAGCGGGAGTACCAACAGAAGATGGCAGACGAGCTGATAGTTCTTGATCAGCCTGCTGCCAAGTGACTGATGGTCGGACTCGGACTTTAAACAACACTCGAAGACACATTGTTGGACTCTTCATTCCTGCACTGAGTTAAACAACTTTACTACATCAGTA
Organism: Austrofundulus limnaeus; assembly: GCF_001266775.1. Taxonomy (NCBI): domain Eukaryota; kingdom Metazoa; phylum Chordata; class Actinopteri; order Cyprinodontiformes; family Rivulidae; genus Austrofundulus; species Austrofundulus limnaeus. Next base: position 928,929 of record NW_013952405.1, on the reverse strand, counting down.
ATATTATTGATGATGTATAAGTAATAAGATGATGAACTCACCTCCAAACTGTTTTCAGAGTAACGTTGCAATTTTCAGTTAAATTGGGGCTGATTGTTTTTAAAGCAATAATTCATGTGAAAAGCAAACATTTATTAATGCTTCATGTTAAAAACTGTGTTTAGCATTTTTAAAGGGCAAAACAACATATTTGCATTCAGATTTCGCAATAATATATTAATTACTTTGGGTGAGAAACTGTATAGTTGATCTGTTTGTTGTATAAAAATATTTAAGTTCACTCTGCATTGTTTTCTTTTGACATTTTATAAATTTATATTACACCCATTCAGTACATGCACAATATAAAAAGATGTATAGTATATAAAGGTGTGTGAATTTTTTTTTCAGTTAAACAAACAAAAAAGGTACTGTCAGCAGATGAATCTCTCAGGGTATTATGACAGCCTGACTGTGTACCTGTCTCCTCTCCCTGGTTCAAATTGGGCCGATAAAGTGGCTATTGTTGAAATTTTGTTTTGCAGGAAAACCAGTCAATTACTGGCCCTTTATGTAAGCATTTCAATGGATGTACCTCCACAGCTAATTCAGTTCAAGATGGCCACCAAGGCCAATTAACCCTACAAAACATACAAATGGCAATAAATAAATAAACATATGGTTTATGGTTACATCAGTTTTTTATATATATATAGCTAAAATTAGTTGTGATTATAAAAGAGACCTTTCCCAACATACTCCAGTTACTATTCATTGAACACTGCATAATGCTTTTGCATTAATTGTAAGAAATTTCATTTTATCTGTTGGTCTTTTTACAGTTATTAGTGCACATGTTCAAAGTCAATATATTCATGCCTATTTCCAGTTTGTTGAAATACACCATCTCTAAACTGTCATACCTGTTTCAGCTGTGCTTTACTGTCATTCTGACATCTGGAAACGCTGCACATTAAGGACATTTTGCTACCACAATGAAAAGTACCAAACAACTAATTTTACAGATACTTGTGTACATAAAGTAAATAAAAAGCTGATGTAAATGAATCTACTTGAGGACATGGTGTCTGATTTTAAATGTGCATTAGTAACTAAAAGGGTCAATTAGCAAAATATGAACTTAAATGAAACTTTCAGAAAGTAATTACATAACTTAACAGTAAATTTAATTATGATGGCTGTCAAAGCTAATTATATAGCCACCACAAAGTGGCCATAATGTAACTGGCTGAGGGTTGCTCTTAACAGAGTCTGAGCGAGACATCTCGCGATAAAATACGAGATCACATTTAGGTTATTTTTAAGATTCAGCAAAAACAATTTATCATAACAAGATTATCTTAGCCTTAAAATTCGTTTATGAAAGGCACCGGGAGACAAGAATTCCCCCGTGGAATGCCAGACTAAATATTTTATATGAAAAGACATCGTTTGTATCCGATTTGACCGAGGTTCCATAATATGTGAAAAATACGAAAGTACAAAAAAACGCGGACCATTATAAATAGCGTACTTCAAGAGCGGTTAAAAAACGATTAAGATTTAATTTCGGCTTCCTTAATTATTATGTGTATCTCTGGAACAGGAGCAGCAGTTTGCATTACGTAAGGCAGATGTGTGGTGAGAAAGGAGGAAACAGAAGTACCAGTGTAACGGAAGTGGTACTGCCCTGAACGCTGAGCGAGACGGAGGCTGAATCGTCCAGAGAGTGGAAAAAAAAGCAGGATTAAAAAAAAAAAACACCAATATTGTAAGTGAAAAAACCTCACGCGTTGAAATATCGCACGATAACACGACATTTTCACTGGCAGCTCACTGGTAGGGGAGCTATTTTCTCGTGTCGGGTTGTGCTCCGTTATGAAGCCATCATAACCCGAGAGGCGAACCGTTAGCAGCTAATCGACGGTCGGATTCCGTGACACTTTGTTCTGACGGGCTCGGCAGCCTGGCCGGGCCTCGCTACAGCTGTGGGGAAGAAAATAATCGTAATGCACAAAAATATATCAAGAGTTGGTTCTCTGTGATTCAAATGAATCTGAAACACGAATCGTTGTCGTCGCATTCGTGTTTTATTGAGCTAATGTGAGTGTTGAGGTTTTTTTTTTCTTTCTGGCTGGCCTACAGATGGATGGATAGCGGCAGCCAGACGACGGTGGTTAGCATTCTAGTTAGCCACTCCGCTCGCTATCACGACAGATTAGCATCCTCCGCGTTCTGTGGCGACGCTTGGACACACCTTTTAAACGATATTTATTGGAAGATTTGAACAAATCAAGTCGTATTTATCATTTTATTGTCAACATCCGCGAATAAAACGCGTCAGCCTATGCTAACGCTGCTAGCAAACCCAGAGGAGGGCGTTAAGCTTCGGTGGGTTTTAGGACTGAGTGATGGTTAATACGAAACTGACTGAGTCAGGAAGATTGTCGGGTGCATTATATTACTAAAAATAATGTTTTTTGCTTTTGTTGATAAACCTGCACGAAGTTAAGTTAGACCAAGAGTAGGATCGACAGCGCTACTAATTAGCTAGCGGCTAACCTCAGGGATGTGTGTATTGTTGACCCACTTGCCAAGCAAGGGGCCCAGTTCACAACCTGTACTGCTCTCAACTGAGGAAGTAGTTTCTTCAAATTCAATTTTTTTGCAACACCACACAAATTTAAGCGACAAAAATAAAGCGTGTATTGCTGTTTTAGAAACTGCATTGCAAACTGTTGTACTCTATGCCAGTGGTTCCCAAACTTTTTATCTTCTGACCCACAAAATATCCATGGCAAAAACTTGTGACCCCAAATATTACTGGTCTGAGTACACGAACTTTGTTAATAACCCTAAAAACACAGGCTTTTTGACAATSTAAACAGCTTGTACACAAATATAAATACTTWTTWWWMYTACTTTTGTGTTTTTGTAATAATTAAAGGGACAATATTACATTAGCAATTATTTTATTACCCTTTAAATTGATTTCTGGAGATTATCCAAGGTGCTTCATGACCACATTGGGTCCCAAGCCCAACTTTGGGAACCAAAGTGCAGTGGTTCCCAAACTTTTCAGCTTTTGACCCAGAAAATAACAGTAGCAGAGACCTGTGCCCCAAGCTATTTTTGGATGATAAACATTTGTATCAGGTCAACTAAACATGGGCATAGTAACAATATTTTTATACTACATTTATCCATTTTAAATATACTAACCTTACTTCTTTGTAACAAAAAATGTAATTAATTCAAAAAATCTTTTCAGGACCCCACCTTGATGTTTTGGGACCCCACTTTGGGTCCCGACCCCAACTTTGGGAAACACTGCTCTTTGCAAAAAAAATAGATTAAAAACAATCCATTGGAGAAACCTAAAAGTTTATAACTTATCAAAACAGTAGAAAGGAAATGGAGTGTTCTGAAACACAAACACCAGGAGTCAGTGTTTAGGTGTCATTTTAAAACACTTAAAAGCTTTTCTAACACACTTCTACAAGAAGATGGTTCCACGGGCCACTGAGTACACAATCGGCGTGAGCCTTTAATCAAGAATAATTAACAAAAACTGTTCAAAAGGTGTATACTGTTTTTAAAGTTCACTGACACAAACAGGAACTTGATTACCTAAAGTTTTAGAAACAATCACAGGAGGGATTTGAATAAAAACTTGTGCTGTAGAAACCTGAGATCTGGGGTGACCTGAGGTGGGGGCTCGGTGAGTAGAGGTTTGGACCTGCTTCAAACAGGAACTTGTGTCATTGCTTTAACAGGAATGATGAGAATAGTGAAGTAATGACGGCAAAGCAAATAAACCTAACAAGTTTGTCAAATATAACTTTGTGTACAACAAAGTTAACACAAATGTTTTTAGCAGATCACGTTGTGTGGTCACCTAAAGCGTCAGGTGACTTTGGGGTAAAAATCTGTATTGTGATTCAGCTGAGGAATTTACAGATTTTAATAAAGTAAATAACTGTGTATACGGTTACATTTTAAAGACCACCGGGGTTGATCAATATATCAGTGAATCATCAGCATAACAACAAAATGTATATTTTTGTTTCAAAAGGCCCAAAGGAAGCACACGAAAAAAGTTTAAGCAGAGACCCCTGAGACAACTCACAGGTGCCAAAGAAGCTGCTCCATCATTAGTAACAATGTAAATCTTTACATCTTATTAAAGCTACATCAACAATCTCAACCCGTTGTAAAAATGTATTTGTGTAAGCATGAGTGTGAAGATTACAGACCAATCTAAAATGGCTGAAACCTTAATGTTATAATTTAGGTTCCATAGAATATCTGTGCAACTTATACAAACTTATACAGGTTGATGGAAACATAATTAATTTTAAAGAGTTAGTTATTGAAAAAGTGTGTCTCCTTGATGACTCTGATCCTAATTATTTTTATTTTCTGTTCCCCTTCAGTCTAGAAAATGGATAAGAACGATCTGGTACAGAAGGCCAAGCTGGCTGAGCAGGCCGAGCGTTACGATGACATGGCTGCGGCCATGAAGGCGGTGACGGAGCAAGGCACAGAGCTGTCAAACGAGGAGCGCAACCTTCTCTCCGTTGCCTACAAGAACGTGGTCGGAGCACGTCGCTCCTCCTGGCGTGTCATTTCCAGCATCGAGCAGAAGACCGAAGGCAACGACAAAAAACAGCAGATGTCCCGTGAATACCGGGAAAAGATAGAAACTGAACTGCAGGAAATCTGCCACGATGTGCTTGTAAGTCTTTTTTAAATTATTGTTTTTTGACACCATTAAAAGCAATTTTAATTCATAGACTTTTCAAAGCAGTGATTGATTGTTGATGAAAAGTTAGATCTCAGAACTGACATGCTTAACTGTTGTTTTCAGGGGCTACTGGACAACTATCTCATTGCCAACGCATCTGCTCCTGAAAGCAAGGTTTTCTATCTGAAAATGAAAGGCGACTATTATAGATACCTTTCTGAGGTTGCATCTGGAGATTCTAAGAAGAGTGAGAACATATTTTTACATTTGTGGTTAAATAAATGCCAAAACCTTTTTCTTAAACTATAACATTGCATTAAGTGTTCATGGAAATGTTGGTAGAGGTGTTTCAGATCATCCAATCTTAGCAAATTTTGTAAAGATGGGGGAAAAAAAGCTGTGCCTTTACACTACCACTATTTTTACACAAACTTTTTAAGTTCAAATTAAAACTTGTTACAAAGTGTAACCTAATTTCCCTCTAGGATCAATAAAGTATTTTTGAATTCAATTTGAATTGAATTGAACACTTGCCTACATTTGAAACTATATGTAGCATTTAAAACTGAAGAAAGTGAATAGAACGTGGCTATAAAAAAATATATTCAAACAACTTTAAACTTCTACTAAATATATTTTATGCCTTCTTATTTTGTGAGGTATCTGCATGCAATCAAGTTAATCTAAATTAAACTGAAAAACATGTTGATTTGCTTTCATTGTGCAGCACAAATCAAAGTATTTAATATTTGTGTTAATAATATATATATATTTTTTTTTATTACTTATCCCTTTACAGCGACAGTGGATAATTCCCAGGAAGCGTACCAGCAAGCTTTTGACATTAGCAAGGGAGAGATGCAGCCGACGCACCCCATAAGGCTCGGCCTGGCCCTCAACTTCTCAGTCTTCTTTTATGAAATCCTCAACAACCCGGACAAGGCCTGCAGCCTGGCTAAGACGGTACAAACTGGAAAATAAAGGCATAGACTTTTAGGCACCTTGCAGGGTAACTTATTTTAATCCTGTTTGTGTTGTCCCATTATTTATCCAGGCATTTGATGAAGCAATTGCTGAACTTGACACTTTGAACGAAGACTCCTACAAAGACAGCACCCTGATCATGCAGCTACTAAGGGACAACCTGACTGTGAGTGTCGTGTGTTTTTTTAACGCTCAACTTGTGACTGATCTTGTCGTTTGTATTTGTGTTTGTTTATTTCGTTATTTAACGGTTCTTTGTGATTCCCTCTCCCCAGCTGTGGACATCGGAGAACCAGGCAGATGAGGGAGAGACCGGAGACGGGGAAAACTAATGGAATTGCACTGTTAATCCACCTACACTCTTATCTTAAACACAGACAGCTTATATACATCCCCCCCCTCCCTCCACTCCATCAGCCCCTCCCACTTCTGTATGACAAGCAGCCTGAATTGCTCCTGACCAACTAGTTTACCCCTCTCAGTTCACTGTGAGGTGACAGGGTAATTTTCAGTTGTTAGCAGATTCAGTCACTTTGTGGAAACATGTCGTATTGATTAGTGAGTCCATGTTGCTGTTGTTTTTCGTCAGCTTTGTGTGTAGGTCTGTATGTAGCGAGTGAGCCAAGCGTGAGTGGATGTGTTAAAAGATTGTGTTCTGGGGGTGGGGAGGGAGGGGTGTTGTGAATCCTAATCGTCCTTCCAAATTCCTTTGTTCCCAGTTAGTTCGGTGTGCGTTCCCCCCACCCCCTCCCCTCCTTATTTTGTTACTTATTTGTGATTCATCATGATATTTACAGGTTTTATTGTATGGTAATTAAACTGGCAGTTGATTTCCACCAAACACTGTGATGGTAGGCTTTCCATTTGCTTCACAAACCCCCCCCCCGAAACAGTTTTGTATTTGGAATTTCCAGACGCGTACAATCCCGTATTCAGTTAACTGCAATTCTGCTGTGGGCTCATACAGAAAAGGAGGCGGGCTGTATTGTGACACTGACATCTTGGTGTAGTACATCCTTTGATCATGTTCACAAAGTCAGTTTAAAAGTTCAATGGGACCCCCTAAATGATAATGTTAGATTTGTTCAGACATAAGACATTCCACATTAATAAGTTTTTGAAAACGGCAGTGCTCCCTATCGTTTTTTTTTTCTTTTTCTTTTTTCTTTAATTAAACTAACTATAGATTGTCATTGTAGTTTTCTCACTGTTCTGGTGCTGCTTGATCTCAGTACAATGAAAATCGTACGCGTAAATGTGGTTCCATGTATTTTGCAAGATTGACTATCATCTGTATGTAAAACCTAAAGTAACCTTTTATTGATGTTAATTGAAAAAAATAATGTCTTGCCACACTGTATCAACCCTGCTTGCAAAATATTCCTCTTAAAACGGTTGTTTTCTTCAAGACGTTTTCGTGCCTGGCTTTCTGTATTTTCCTTTTTAGGTAGCGGCATCTGCTTGTTTGAAATCTCACGGATTGACTTTAGACCACCAATGTTTAAAATCCTGACAGGTTTTTCTTACCCAGGTGAATCACTCGGCTGTTAAAGACAGCTGGTGAGCATGCTTCAACAAAATCAGGTCTCTTTAGAAAGTGATAAAGAAGCTCAGTGTCACAATACCATGTATCACCACTACATTCCACATCACTGTAGTTGAAGACACCATTCCACGTTTTAGCTGGCGGTCTGTTTACTCTGACATTGCTCCAATGAATTAAAATCTTTTGTTGGGAAAAAAAATAAATAAAAAAAAGTCAGTTCATTATTATGCTTGATGAAAATGCAGTTAGTGAATGTGGAACGAAGCCTGTCTGTATATCAGGTATTTACTTGCTTTGTTTTTACTGACAAGTCTTATGGCTAAAATTTGCTTCTGTAACAGTCTATTACCCAGTGCACACACGTGGTTGTGAAAATTTAGAATAGCTATTAAAAAAAAGCAGTGACGACATGGAGATAAACAATGGTTGGTGTAATTCTAGCTTTGTGTTTATGTATCTTAAAACCATTCTAGTTTCACTATACATGTAAGAAATAGGAAAGTGTCAAAGACCATTCAGTGAAATAAAGTTTCGTTTAAGATAAGAGGCAAATTACGTCTTTATTTCTGTTCTCAATAAACCCTGAACTGAAAACGTCAACAAAATGAACCATCTGGACAGTAATCTCAGTTGTTTTTGAGGCATAAAACGACGTTTAGCTAAGGTGTGCTAACATGCTAACGAGAACTATTTCCGTTCGATTCAAGCCTTTTCACGGCCTAATTGAAACAACTGTGCGGAGGGGAGGCGTGCAGGTGTTCCACGGTGCTAATTAAATCAAAACACCCCCACGCGCTCACCGTAAGAGTGCTCACAAGCTTCTGCACTGAAAAGACCCACGCGCTCACATAAAGGTAAGTTCACGTGCTCGTTTCCTGCAGCATCAAGGAATTTTATGTAGAGACAAGCTAGCGATTTTTATTTCTGTACGTAAACTAATGGTGCACACCAGGCTAATCATGGTTCTGCTTTGTTTTTAAATTGGTAAGAATAAGCTTTAACAGTCGAAACTGCGACTTGTTGCTAGATTACTTTTCAGGTTTGTCTTGTTTCACATTTTTAGATTGAGAGATTAATTGTCTTGATTTTTGGCTAGCGTGTCTTGAAAAATGCGCCTGATGAGTAATAATGTAAAACTTTCCACGACAAAAGTTTTAAAGTTGTAATTTTTTATATATGTTTTGATTTAAATATGTATAAGTTGTAATTTTTTCATAGATGTTTTGATTTAGATGTGTATTTTTATTTATTTATTTTTTTGGAAGTGTGTACTTTTAGCTAGCTACTGTATTAGCCTTGGTTCTTGTCTTGAGGTCATATTTTAAGGCCAGAAATAATAGTAGCTAAGTATTTTGAAGTACCCTTCCTCATACTTTAGGCATTTTTCTTCAATTTTGAAAATATTCAAATAAAAAGGTTTTAAATTGATCTCAACGTTACAGCTCAAAACTGAAAAATGTTTAAAATTGCTTGTAAAGTAAATCAGACCCCACTATATTGTGGGGTCTGATACATATACATACAATATATGTATTGTATTTATTTCAAATTGCCTGTTAATTTTTATTTTATTATTTTTGATCCAGTTGTTTATGCAAAATGAATGGCAGTGGACCAGCGTACCCTCTGGCCTCTTTGTATGTTGGGGACCTGCACCCTGATGTTACAGAGGCCATGCTTTATCAAAAGTTTTCCCCTGCTGGACCCATCATGTCCATCCGTGTGTGCCGGGACATCATCACTCGCAGATCTCTGGGTTATGCCTACATAAACTTTCAGCAACCAGCTGATGGTACAGCAGCATTTTACATCACCCTTAAAACTTCATACATCTTACATTTAGATGGGACACTAAATTATCACGTTGTTGGCTGTATGGTGGATGTGAATTTTGGGCAGATGCCAGAATGTGTGAAGTAATAAAATATATTAGTTGCCGTGTACAGAAATATAGTATTGTGTTAAAAAACCTAACTCATCTCTTTTTTATGTTTTAGTTCAAGCACACAGACTCTTGTAATACTTTTTAAAGTGGTTTTGATATAAAGTTCTTCTGGCTTTCCAAAACTCTTTCAAAAGGTTTTAATGAAAGTCTAAAATTCTTGATCTGAAAGTCATTTTTTCAAAGAAAAGAAAAAAAAAAAATCTAGTTAAGACCTGAAATGAATGTTCATCCTTCAGATCAACTGTATGTCAAGTTTTCAGCCCCTTGCTTTTTAGACATTATGTACTTTGAGTTAAATTATTAAAATTGTGGTGTTTTTTTTTTCTTTTATGTATTTAGCTGGAATATAAAATTTGTCAATTGAAAATTTTACAAAGTTCATCTGTAGTTGATCTGAGTTTAGAATCATTTTCAAACCTAAAAGTTTCATAGATCAGAGTTGAATAGCTTAACAAATACATATAATTTAAAAAAATGTGTTATGTGATATAAAATTAGTAACATAGCAGCCAAAGTCCAAAGAAACCCTTTAAACAAGTCGAAACTGGACCAAGATCACTTAAAAGATTACAAGAAAATCTGTCTTCTGAGCAAAGTCTAAAAATGTCATTTTTAACTCAAGAACTTTACCAAATAGGCTCCTGTGTGTGTTCTGTTGTGAGAGACGAAATGCATCTTAAGTGATGCAAAACACAATGGTCAGATTCAGTGATAAAATAATATAAAAAATACCTTGGAAAATAAAATGTAGACAAGGATGATTCCCTAAAAAGAAAGTGATTGTTAGAGAAAGAATAAAAGAGACGGAGTCAGATTATATAATTAGACAAAGTTTTAGTTTAAGGTTCATGTAAGGGAGCAGTCGATGCTTCACACCTGCACTGCCCAACATGGGCAAAGCAGGTGTTGAAGTCAAAGCTTGTTTCTTTACACAGTTTTTATAATTTGCACCGGGGCAGAGGGGAGTCAAGTTGTGTCTGCTCCTCCCTCTTATTTACTGGGAATACTGGGAATATTCTTATCAATGTTTTCAGACAGTCTCTCTCTGCTGAGAAATAACATGAAACAATTAAACAACAAAGTTCTATAAACACTAGTAATATATAAAAAAACACAAAGATATTATTGTTTTTTGTTCTATCAGTGATAAGATAGAAGAAATCTTAGCTTTTCTGTAATGATTTTGAAAGAAATCAGACTTTAATGCTCTCCATAACCTCATTCAGCTCAGCAAACTGTAGAATACATTTACAGCTTTCATGACTGAACAAGTTAAATTCTGTATGAAGCTGCTGTTCTTATTGACAAGTGGTTATCATAAACAATCTTCATTAATTATACTTTTTGTTTTAGCGGAGTGTGCTCTGGACACAATGAATTATGATGTCATCAAGGGTCGACCAATCAGAATAATGTGGTCTCAGCGTGACCCCGCTCTCAGGAAGTCCGGTGTGGGGAACATATTTATTAAGAACATGGATGAATCGATTGACAACAAAGCGTTGTATGACACGTTCTCAGCCTTTGGCAATATTTTATCCTGCAAGGTAAGTCAACATTTTTACTAAAAGTTGTGAACAGTTAGTAGAAGAGCTAAAAGTGAATGGCTTCTGCTTTTATAGGTTGTTTGTGATGAGAAAGGATCCAAAGGTTATGGCTTTGTCCACTTTGAGACTCAGGAGGCTGCAAATCGGGCCATTGAAACGATGAACGGGATGCTTCTAAATGACAGGAAAGTGTAAGTACTCTACTTCAAAGCTATTTTATTTTTTCTTAAAATGTTTTTCTGAACTAACAAAAACAATAGAAATCTTCATAAGCTTAGGCAAAGAGGAAAGCAGAACACGTGTGTGTTTAAGGTTAATACTATTTACTCCCCAGGACAGAATTTTTTTTGCAGATGAAAAAAGAAAAAAATTGTATAGGTCTTCTGGGCGGGTTCTTCTCTAATGAAACGTTTCGTCTCCAAGAGACTTCTTCAGTCTGAGAGTTTCAGGCAAAATTCAGGCTTTTAAGCACTGCCTCCATGTGACTGATACATCACATGGCTATCATTGACACCTAATTAATACCTATTGTTAACAGGGGGTGGAGTGATACTGGCAATAGCAGCRCTGTAGGAGGGGGACAACTGAAAACGGAGGCCTCCACCTCTGTTTAATGATGGACGGTCTTTCTTCACAAAAATGGCTTGTTTTACTCCTCTCTCAAACCAACGTTCCTCTCTATCAAGAATGAGAACATCCTCATCTCTGAAAGAGTGTTAGAGTGAAGTTACTGAGATGCATCAGGACACTTTTTTGCAGATAATTTCTGTGTGTTGTTTTGTGTTGTGCTGTGCTCAGTCAGAAGACAGGGAAACATTTGGAATCTGGCATTGTGAAACTCAAGAACCATTTCCTGTGGGAAAAATGTCAGGTCTCCCAGCATAGGTCAGCACATAGGTATGATGTTTGTCTAGATTTGTTGTCTTTGTTTTAATTGTAGGGATATGCAGAAAATCTGTTAATTCTACAGTGTTTATTTTTTATTTAGGATTAAAAAAAACTCTGATCTAAGCCTCATTTAGTGAAATTATTTACTGATTTTTATTTTAATTTTTAAGAGGACTTTTAACAATGTTCTACTGTCTGTATTATCAGTGGTTTTGGTGTTGCATGGTGAGGTTTGGTAAATTTGATGACTGACTCCCTTCTTTTTATTTTGTCTTTTGAAGAGTTGCTCATCTGGCTTCGTATTTCTCTTTCCAGCTTTGTTGGCCACTTTAAGTCGCGTAAAGAAAGAGAAGTTGAGTATGGTTCCAAAGCTGTGAAGTTCACCAACGTCTACATCAAAAACTTTGGAGAAGACCTCAGTGATGAGAAACTCAAGGAACTCTTTTCTGCATTTGGTATTTAAAAAAAGCATTTATTGTCTTCTGCTTGGTTGGTGGCAGTGCAGTTTCTAAGTGTGTGTGTGTGTGTGTTCTCAGGGAGGACTCTTAGCGTGCGGGTGATGAAGGACGAGAAGGGTCGTTCCCGAGGATTCGGTTTTGTCAACTTTGCTCACCATGAAGATGCTCAGAAGGTAAAACGTTTCGTTTTGTGTCCTCAGATTTCTCATCTTCCAGCAGAAACAATTTCTTGTCCGGTTTAAAACAATGGACTGAAACATCTGCTTCTTTCTACAATTCAAACAGTGGGCCTCATGCAAGAACATGTTCATATTCTTATCCTAAATTTCTCTTACTTTTTTTCGTACGAAGGGTTCATACGAACATGCCATGTCAGATTCAACAAACTCTTCTATCTTCAGGAAAAGTGTTAATGAGCTGCGTAAATTCCACCTGTTCGTATCCAGCTGCTCGTGCACGCGAGAGGAGATTAGCATAATTACCACCCCAAAAACACCATATAAGGCTGTGTTTCCTGCCTCAGATATCAGGAAGTGTCCAGTCATGAAAATGACAGTGAAAATTAAAAAGAAGAACTTTACGAGTTCAGAGATTGAAGTCCGTCTGTCAGAGATCCAGAAAAGAAAATGTCATTTTTAACAGGTCAGCTGTGGGATAAAAAGAGCTGCTAAAAGTATAAACAACTATGTTAAATCATTTTCATTTATTCAGAAGACACACCGTAGTGCACTGTACACCCCCACCCCACCCTCGCAGGTGGTCTCAGATGCGGGTTTGAAATAAGCATTTTAAAATGTTTTCAAAATAAGTCTGGCACTTTGGAGAAAACCCAGGACTTGCTCATATATCCCCTCTGGCCTGGGAACGTCTCGGAGTCCCCCAGGACGAGCTGGAAGGTGTCGCTGGGAAGAGCGGGGTCTCCTGCTGCCAATCCCGGAAAAGCTGGCCGGACGGACAATTTATATTGTTAGTCTAAATTATTACATTTAAAATTATAACTCTAATTCAAGCAGAATAGCCTATTGTCAACATAATTATGGAGTGTAATTTATTTTCAACTCAAAATATCTTCAAACTAACGAAATATAAAGTTATTAATGAAGAAAACCCGTCTGGATAACAGCAGACTGACTGCTCGTAAAATATACGACAGGTCTGGACCACTTGTGAATTTTGTTCGTATCTGAAGAAAATCTTAGAATACGAAAACATTGGTGAATGCCACAAATTCTCCTAAATCACTCGTACGCACAACTTAAGAACAAATCTGTGCGTACGAACGGTTCTTGCATGAGGCCCGTTGCCAACATGGTCATTATTTCAAGATTTTAATTTTACTTTGGATTAGTGCAGCCTGCGTGTTGCCAGATTTTACACTCGATCAGCATTTGACTAAAAACCAAGTTAAATGCCAGCTGCTGTATATATAGAGCCCACTAGGCTTTCTAAGGATGTCTTCCTACAGTTTAGTAAATCATATGCCCAAATTTGCAATAACATTTGTGTCCAATATTATTTTCTTTCCCATATAGACGAGGCAACACTGGGAGTGAGCTGAGGGTTTAGGGACTCTACATTGTAGCATCAGGCTGTAATATTCAAAGGATTTGTTTTAAACTGTTGACACATTTATTTTTACTTTATTTCCTTTTTCCAACAGTTCAGTTTGCCACATGCCAGTTTTTATCCTTTTGGAAAAACATTTGTGCTTCTTTGACATTTATTCAATATTTATTCAGTTTGTAGTTTTTTTTTTTTTTTTGTAGGTTTGATGGTTTGTTTATAAGTTAGTGAACCTGGAATTAAGACAGTTCTTAATACCACAATGAGATGAGGATCTACCTCCAAGTTGAGGAGTTAAATATTGAGTTCACGAGTGAGGGACGAATGGAGCATAAGATTGGTGGATGGATCAGTGCAGCTTCTGCAGTATTGCAGAGGTTGTACCGGTCTGTTGTGGTGAAGGAGCTGAACTGTAAAGCACTGGAGGCGGCTGTGGTGGAGTGGTTAGGGGAGTCATCCCTTTAATGGTAGGTTGTCGGTTCGATCCCCCGTTCCAGGTGTCTGTCGTTGGGCAAGACTCAATCTGCTTGCCTACTGATTGAAGTGTAAAGTGCTTTGGGGTTCATATGGACTTGATATATTACTGATCAGTCTATGTTCCTACCCTAATCTTCACTGTAGTGACCAAAAGAACCAGATCACAGATACAGGAGGCCGAAGTAAGTCCAACTACTGGAGAAGAAAAAAAAAGTCTTAGCAAATCTGTCCACAGGGAATAACTAAACTGAAAGATTTGCAAACCTATGCACTCGGTTTCATAAACAAAGAAGAACATATTCTTACATTCCTAAATTTTGCTTCTACTCGTGACTATGTGAGTCCTGTAGCTTTTCTTTGCAAAGAAAAATGAAATCAGCAAACGGGGTCTCCTCTGCTCCATCATGTTTGATTTGCACTAAGAAAGGAGTAGCCTGGAAGTTGTCCTTCAAAGATTACATGTTGACATTCCTCACTGACTTGTTTCTCAGGCTGTTGAAGAAATGAACGGGAAGGAGTTCAACGGGAAGATGATTTACGTGGGCCGGGCTCAGAAGCGTCTGGAGCGCCAAGGGGAGCTGAAGCGCAAGTTTGACCAGATCAAACAGGACCGCATCCAGCGCTATCAGGTACTGCTGAGTTTTAGTCACACAGCATGTGAATTACTCTATGGTTTCCAGGTTAAAAGGTTTGAGTTTATTTTTGTGAATAAATGAAAGGTTTGAGATGCTTTTGATGGAGGTTTTACTAGAAATATTTAAGTTTTCCACTAAAGCACATCCCAAATCTCTGGTTTTTGATCAGATTAAAGCAGCTCCCATCACTGAAAAGATTAAAAGGTAGTAGTTAAATCTGATCTCGAACTATGAAGCTGTTCATGTATAAAGCTTAAAATGTTTGATACAAACAAAACCTAAAAATATTTTTTATTGTTGGGCTGTAGACTTACCAGCGTAAAAATCCTGCTCCTGTTAACAGTAGGATGGCAGCATGATATGAATTTAGTTGCTAGATATATATTTTTTAGCGTGACGTGCTGCTGTTGAAGTTGTTACTTTGTTGCTGGGGGAAAAGAAAATGCTATTCTTGTCATCATTTCAGGGCGTGAATCTGTATGTGAAGAACTTGGATGATACCATAGATGATGAGAGGCTCCGGAAAGAATTTTCACCTTATGGCACAATCACAAGTGCAAAGGTGAGATTTGTTCACATTCCGCTGTGTGTATAGTACCGTATACTGTATGTATATAGTATCAGGCGGAAACTGAAAATGGCATCGTGTATGTTTAATAGACAGGAAAGTTTTGCAGTTGTTGTAGCTCTGGTGTATTTGGCTGCATAAAAACTGAGCTCCTTTTCGTCTCCCATCAGGTGATGACTGACGGTGGGCAAAGCAAAGGCTTCGGCTTCGTCTGTTTCTCGTCTCCCGAGGAAGCAACAAAAGCTGTGACTGAAATGAACGGGAGAATTGTTGCCACCAAGCCGCTGTACGTCGCTCTGGCTCAGCGGAGAGAGGAACGTAAAGCCATTCTAACAAACAAGTACATGCAGAGGCTGGCTACCCTGAGAACTATGACCAGTCCTCTCATTGACTCGTACCATCAGTCGGGATATTACATGACTGTTCCGCAGGTATCACTTTTTTACACTCTCCCTAATGGAATTTACCTGATAGATCCTATTTGCACTTCCAAACAGATGTGTTTTTAAAGCAACTTCTGTGTCTTTGGTGTAGTTTTTAGTCAAATGTGGGATTTTCTGTTTTAAAAGCATATTTGCATCAGTAGCTGCGTTTCCATTGCAAATGTGCGCAAAACTTTGTCGATATTGTGTTAATGTCGAAAAACACAGTTTCACAACTGCAGTTTTTTCCAGTAAGTAAGAAATGCTATTAAAGTCACATGTGAATACGTTTGTTCTCGTGGTAAGTCATTACAAACATGGAGGCAATGGATGTAAACACATAGCATATTGCTACCGCGACACTAGCGCTCATCATCAGAGGAGACGTCGGCGTCTTTTATCAAGGCTTTCCAGCGACAAGCTCCTACTTGGGAGCGGCTACATATGCTGTGTTTTTGGGATATTGTAGTCGGTGAGTTTACTATTATCTTTTACTACTTCTGGGATTTTACTACTACTTTTGCTTCCTGTTATCTTCGTTGTCTTTTTTGCCAGTAGAAACAGCCGGTTGTTGATATGTGACTCCCGTGATGCGAAAAAAGTGTTTCCATTGCAGTTTTGCAAAAAACACCAATTTCGATACGGCTGAAAAACCACCTCATCCTAGCGCAAAAACATTTTGTCGAAAAACATAATTTTTTTCGAAATTGACGTGTTTCAATTGAGCAAATTTATTTTCGAAATTCTAATTTGCGCATTTTCGTGGTGAATGGAAACGCAGCTAACGTGAAAGTTGAATCGTTTGTTTTACATCTGCCCATGGAGTGTGGGTTGACACATGTTCATGCCTTGCAGCCTCCCACTCGATCCTTCTACAACCACAGTGCCGTCACCAACGTGAGACCGGTCCCTCGTTGGACGGGACACCCACCGAGACCCCAGGGTAAAACGTCTTGCTTCCACTTCACAAACATGAACTGTTGGTGCTGCTTGAATTCTGAGCTTGCGTGTTTCCAGGCCCGTACTCACCTCCGTTTGTCGGAGGTTCTCTCCCACGTCGCGGATCGACGACCATCACCACAGTCAGACAAGCTTCCACACAGGCCCCACGCATCATAACCTCGGCACAAAAGACAAGTACCGGAACTGCGACCAGTTCTCCTAAAATGTGCTGCTTCACGGGGATGTTGTTGTCTAACCTGTGTGCCGGCTCTCTTCAGATAACATAGGGACTCAAACTGTAGGAGGACGCACTGACATGGTCGGTGTGCCCAGAGGCGGCCAGTACAAGTATTCATCTGGAGTGAGGAACCCCCTGCATGTTGTTACTGTGCCGGCACCCCTGACGAGACCACAGGTAATGTCTGCTGGTGTTGCCAGCTCTAATGAACCTGACATTTCAGCCTGAGCCTGTGGGAGAATAACGGAGACTAATGGGTTAAGAGTAAACTGAGCAGAACTGTTCTTGCGAACACGATATTGGAACGGACTGCAAAAACTGAGTAAGAAATTATTTTTAATAATGGGTATTGAAAGTAACATGAATCGAACGCTTAAACGTTGGTCAAAGTAAAAATATATAATTAATTGAATATTTTAGCGCACTAATCTCGTTGCTCGATGTTCTCAGATTGTTTCTGCACCTGTGGTGGAACCACCTGTTCACGTTCCAGTCCCCGAGCCGCTCACCGCCTCCATGCTGGCTGCAGCGCCGCTCATGGATCAGAAACAACTTCTCGGTAAGCCATTGTTTGTTTGTTTTTTTCTCCTTTTCTCTAGAGCAGGTGGTGTGTATGTGTAGTCACTCTTCTGTCTCTGCTGCGACACACAGGAGAGCGCCTGTACCCGCTGATCCACGCCCTTCACCCGAACCTGGCAGGAAAAATTACTGGGATGCTGCTGGAGATCGACAACTCAGAGCTGCTGCACATGCTGGAGTCACCGGAGTCCCTGAACTCTAAGGTTGCTGTTATTTCAGTTTTAACCTTTTGCTTTTTAATCGTGTGCTGGACGTCTCTTTAGCTTCTGGAGGTAAAGGCTTATTGTCCATTCCCTGTCCTGTCAGGTGGAAGAGGCCATCGCTGTCCTGCAGGCTCACCAGGCAAAGGAGTGTTCTCCAAAGAAGTGAAGCTGCTTCAGGTCGGCAACAACAATGTGTATTTCAAAGAAAACGTTGGGGATTTTAATCCTAAGGGGCTATATTGTCAATCAAAAGAAAAACAGCATAATTTTGTACCTTTTTTTATGTGTTTGTGTGTGTGTGTGTGTGTGTGTGTGGTGTTTAGTTGTTACACCCAGAGCAATGCTGCACTGAAACTTTAAATTTAAAATGCCACCTAGAGAGTACATTCAGGCACTCCTGGTGGAAACGTTAGACACCGACTAGCTCAGATTTCTGCACAGCGGAGTTAATGAGTGGACTTTGTTAGTTTTCTATTTTAATAGGTAAAAATGACCACAAAAGGCCTAACAATGGTGTACATTCTTTTTACAGGTCTCTACGTTTGTTTTGGAGGTGGAAATTAAATTCTAAGTGTAATGTTTTTGAAGAAAAAGGAAAAGAAAAACGGAGGAAAAAAATTCTCGACCGGTTTACATTAATATTTCTGAAGTTCCAAAGTTGCAGCTCTTTTGTTGTTGCAGTGCCTTTTGTTAGAACATAAAGTTTCCCTCGTATGCATTAAACTTGTGTTATGTCATTTGTTATGCACAAAGGTAAATAAATCTGTACCAGAGCCTTACAAGCCAGAGGTGATATTTGACTGAAGCAACCCAAACCTTTAATCCTCTGGGATTTATTTTAAAGAAGTGTCAACATTTATTTCAGCTCAGCTGCGTTGCATTTTCACCTGGGTCCAAAGTGCAAGGTAGATTAGGTCTGCTGATGTGTCTCTCACAGCAGCACTAACTCCAGTATTTTATCAACTTTTGGCTCCCAGCTGGTTAATAAGTTCAGTTTATTGTTTGAGAACACAAATGTACATTACAGCTCCTATAAATGGTCCTGCTCCACAAAGAGAAGGCAGGGACATTTGGTTTAGTAATTTATGTGAAGTTTGTTGGCAATTTTTAGACCAAGTCACAAGCTATACTTTTAATTCTGACAGAAAATCCTTTAAAGGGGACCTGTTATGCAAAATTCACTTTTTAAAGGATTTTTTTACTCAACTTTGGGTATGTACTTCTTAAAAAAACAGTCCTAGGACCAAAGAAATGCACCCAGGGGCATATTTACTATAAGTAAATGTATTTTTAATGTATATTAATGACATTTTATACTTCCGCCATTTTGTGATGTCACAAGCCATACGACAACCGCTGCTGCTCCCATTACCTGCCCTGGTAACAGCATGCAGAGTGATCGCAGAGCTCCGACACAGGAGGGGGAGAAATAAAAAAGCTGCGACCGACTCTGCCTCAGGGTCTCATATATACAGTATGGTTGTACAACAGAGCTTCGGCTATTAGCCATGCTAACGTAAACGCTGGCTTTGGAGGGCGGAGTTAATGTCAACAGATTTTTGGAGGGCGGAGTTAATGTCAACAGATTTTTGGAGGGCGGAGTTAATGTCAACAGATTTTTGGAGGGCGTTACCAACAGAGCTCATTAACATAAACAGCTCTTCTGAACAGAAGTCAGAGCAGGCAGAACTAGAAAATGGGAAGTTTTATTATCTGAGAATTATTTTGTGCATTAAATTGAATGAACATGGTCTGGACAGACCACAGACATACCATAAACATTTCTAGGACCCATAATTGGTCTCCTTTAAACATTTCTTCTAAATTACTGCTCCTAATTGGTATAGTTTCCGATGAGCTTAATCTCATTTACTGTACATCAGATAAAATGCCAGGTGTTTGAATACCACAAATAAAACCTTATGAAATGATAGGCCACCTTAACTCTAAATTTAAAAAATGGTATTTAAGTTAATCATTTTTAAAATGTTCTAATCTTGTCATTTGGAACGCTAACACAATAGCATATTTTACCTAACAAGTTTTACTTATGTGGCAACAAGATTTCTTGTAAATAATTTTAATATCCATAATCCAAATGTGTCCTTGTTCCGTTTAGGAGAAACGTCCTGAAGACTACAAATGCTTTTATGGCCATATTTGTATGAAAAGTTAATCCTACATTTACCGTTCTTAACAGTCACAAGATCTGATTTCATGTGCTCACATTTAAAATTGCCATGAATGAAGAGAAATTAATACTTTGTACATTAGAGAAAGAGCTAATGATTTAAAAATCAGCTGTATGTTAATTTAATCCACTTTTCCTCAAGTGTTAACATTTACCGTTTGATTTTTTTTTTTTATTCCAGTCTGAACAGAACACTTAAACTCGAGACCAAAGGAAACCTATCCATGAAAAAATTATGCCTTTTCAAACTAAGCTCCTGATCTGATTTCAATATATGCAAATTAATAAAATTAAAACATGGTCAATGGCTGTAATTAAGACTTTAATAAGAGCATTTTGGATTTTACTTGGCAAGACAATCTCACCTAAATGGCACGCAAAAATAAAACAAATGCCATGTTTGTAGATTTATTGGAACCTTTCATACAAAAAAAAAAAGGCTGTATAAAGTTACAAAGGATTACTGTTGACATCGATATACTTCCAACATCTTCGGCCTAATAGCCCAACACGTACTTCTGCAATTCCTTTCAAATCTAAAACTGATTTTGATGAGCAGATAAGACGGTAACATTAAAAACATACAGACCAAGATACCTGCAAATTACTTCTCAGTGGCAGTTTACAACACAAACCCACAAAAATTAAAAAGTAACTCGGGAGAAAAAAAATGAATGTGAGGGCACTTTTTATTACACACAGCCAACTAAACTTTCAATGAGTTTTTGCTTCAATGAAATTTCCATAAATGCAAACAAATGTATTTACACTGACTCTGAAAGCCGTCTCCGACTATCGGCGTGTGGGCATTAGGAGCTGCTTTGCTGTTACTGAGTCTGGGAAAAGGTTGTGGTAGGTCGGTAAAGGAACATATGCAGCCGTTATCATTTTACCTGAGGAGAAAGAAAAATGGTAAATAACCTGCCATGCGTATTTTGTTTTGCTTGCTGCAACTCAAACTTATACCTGCAAACCACCGTCCATGAAGAGCATTCACAGTTGCCATTGCAGCTGGTATTGAGGGACACTTCACGTACACGTTACCCTGTACAAAGAGACAATTAGGTTAAATTTTGATTAGAATAGGAAAACTTAATTCTGACTGAACATTACTGCATAACTGAACACTTTGACTTACCTGAGGAGAGTTCTTGTCAACATAGATGTGAACAACTCCTCCGTGTTTGTTGCACTCATCAATCACATCATCTTGAATTTCACTGGCCCAGTTAGGATCATTTTCTCTAAAGTAGGAAAAAAACATTACACAATGTATTCAACAACAACAACCAGTAGAATGCTCTTAATAGTATTTGTTCTGGCTTTCCTAACAGACATTTGAATATACTGAAAGTTTTGATTAATAGTAAAATTGGTCTATTATTTTGTACTATGTAAGAAGGTGTTTGTTTACTAACTGGAGGAGGAGGGACTTAAACCAGTCCATACTAACACCAGGCATTAGTTTTGAATTTCACATGAATAAATAATGAGGAGTTTACTAAAATTTGAAGCTGTCAGATATTCTTACGCTTGGGGGTTGAAGAGGTTGGACAGTTGAAGGCAATGTGTGGCCAGCGGCTGTGAAGGGAGGTTCAATGCTTGGCTTGGAGCTGGCGTTGGAACTGCAAAACAAATACCTCAGTTATTATATATATA
>NW_013952405.1:882928-907273 GCF_001266775.1 Austrofundulus limnaeus | reverse complement strand
CTGCTGGAGTAGCCATACCCCCAAAGGAAATAGAGCCGGTCATCTGTAGAGCCTGCTGAGCAGCAGGAGGGATCTTCAGGCCAGTTCCTGTTGAGGGAGGAGAAAAAAAAATCACATTAACATTACAATTTCAATAAGTCCGTAAATGCATTCTGGGAAACAAAATGAAATCCTTTGATTCTGACAAGCAACAAACCTTCTGCTAGTCGAGCCATAAGCTGTAAGCGCCCTGTTGTGCCGAGGTCAATACCAGTTCTCTCCAGTTCATCGTTATCCAGGAATGAGCTGGCTGTTGATGAGTCAGAGCGCTCTGTAACGTGCCCCACCTTCATAGGACGACCAGCCAGCTCAAAGCCATTCAGCTGCTCTAAAGCCTTCTTTGCACATTCTGCGTCTGCAAACTTCAGAATTTGACAAGGTTAGAGTGAACAAAAGCGACAAACTGCAGTGGAATAAAAAAAAAAAGCGTCACTTACAGATATAAAACCATAACCTTTGGATCTCCCAGTCTCGCTGTCCATCATAAGCTGGATCCCTTCGATCTTTAAAAACAATACATCAGAGTAACGGTTACAAAAATAATCGACATGAATAAATCATGTGTTACATGAAACTTATTTCTAACCTTTCCGAAAGGCTCAAAGATCCCTCGCAGCATTTCTTCAGTAATGTTGAAGTGCAGTGAGCCCACATACAGTCGCATCGGGCCGGCACTGCCCTTCTGCAGATTGTTGGCTGCAGCTGCAGCTCGATTTTTCTCTGCCTGTAAATCAGTGGAGAAAGTTTCATTACACCAAGAGAAAATAACAAGGACAGGTGTATAAATATATTAACTTCAACCTGATTAAATTAAAGCTTTAACAATAAGAGCTATGATATTACTGACCTGAGAGGCCTGGACAATGATCGGCACACCTAGAAGTCTTTGGCCGGTCAGTCCGATGGCCAGTGGCACAGAAGACGACTCTACAAACTCGATGTATGCAATACCCTTTGACCTTCGAGAATTTCTGTCAGAGATGATTCGCACGTCCCTGACCTGTGAACGAAAATACCATTCACTGAGATTACAGGGGAGAATTCAAACAAAAAATACAAGTTTTAGGAAATAAAACTGACTTTTCCAACAGCTGAGAAGAAATCCTCCAGATCTCGAGCTCTGATTCTTGCTGCAAGTTGCATACAGAAAACTGTGCGGGCATCCCTCTCTTCTGGTGTTAGATTGTCAATTGGTTGCCTTTATGTGTATATAAAACAAAGACAGTTTAATCTCAGCGACAACATTACAAACTATTTTTAAGTGAAATTTGTACACGAAAACATGTTCAAGACAAGCTCCAAAATGTTGATTGACAGTTTGTCATATCTGGAGTGATACTATTAAAAGGTATAAATAGTCCTAAAAGTTAATGAAGGATTATCCATCTCACCTAACAGGACTCTTCTCCTTTTTGTTAAAAGGACTTCGACTTCTGGAGCGTTTGCGGCTGCAAAAAAAGAAAAGAAAAAAATCACAAAATTATGTTTTTTCATTTCACGTTTTAGCAATTATTTTAATGCAAAAGAAAACTAAAAAGAACAAAGAATTTAAAAAACGACATCCTTTTCGTAACTTCACCTCCTCATCTTTGTTTAAACAAAATTTGTTGGGTTAAATTAGATGTACTTTTTTGGACAAGGATGAATTAAGACTCAGAATGTAACATACATCGGACTCTTGTTGCGTGCTTTGTAGCGTCCCGATCGTTCTTTGCTTCGGGAGCGGCTGCGATGGCGCTCTCTGCTGCGGCTGCGTTTTCTTTCTTTGCTTTTGCTCCTCTTCTTACTCTTCTTCCTGTCTCGGCTCCGGCTCCTGCTCTTCTTCTTCTTTGAGCCTGGACTCCGGCTCCTGCTCCTCCTTTTCCTGAAACGTGTTATAGCCAGAGATGGAAATTAGCACCAGACCCGTTTCAGGAAAATGCGATCTTGCCCCTAAAAAGTTACTAGTGAGGATGTGAATTTAAACAGAGTGTAAGTCTTACTTCTTGCTGTGTTCCTCGTGTCCATTTGCATGAGAGGACTTGTTCTCATCCTAAGCAAGGTTTATAGAAGAACATCGTGAGGACGAAGATGAAACATTTCAAGTCGTCAAGGTAAAAAAAGGGGGGTGGGGGTGGGACAAGAGAAAATGCAAAATATATTTCAATTAATAAAATTACAAAGTCCCCAAAGTTTTCTTCTACCACCCCAAATAGCTTCCCATCCCACTCCAGTTTTTTTTATAAAGCTGCACAATACTTAATGCAACAATGCAAAATTAAGGGAGTGTCCAACATATTAGCAGAGTTCATGAAGCTTTGACATTTGTCAGGTCCTCTCCATCATTCCCCCTCTATCAGGTCGTACCAATGCCACTATTTGGGCCTAATCATGGGACCACACATGGCCCATGGCCACTAAAAGAGATCCTGTGAGGTCGGTGTCAGTCCAGTGATCTTCACCCATTTTCGTTCTTGGACTGTAAGAGCTCGATGCCACCTCTGTCACACATCTTGCCCTGAAGCAAACAGGGATTCACACTTCTTAGTAATACTGACGCCCATGAAAATAAATAAAAAGATCAAATCAGCCACCAGTTACACTACAATTATCTGTAGTCTGCATTATTATTTACAACCTTTTGACATAAGAAATAACTACTGAAAACACATAATTATATAATATAATTATGCTAGATAGAAGTTGTAGTTTACAGCAATACTAAAATATTACTGAATAGAATGTGTTGTGTAGCATGCAATATAAAATCAAGATGCTGAAAGAGGCAGTATTCATATTTACAATAAAGTTGTACTACACTACACAACTAGGACAAAACTGATGTGTGTGAGCAACGTGATTAGTGCTTGCTGTGTTTTGTTGTTCAAAAACTTACCAATCATCAAGTACTAATCTGAGAACATGGAAGCAAAGCGTTGCACTTTTTTTCTAGGGTAAACAATTACATAAATGTGAAAGTCATGCACAAAACTTACGAAAGATGTACTTTAAAAATACATTAATGTAAGAACCAGTGTCAAAACACAAACGGTAAATCTGAATACTGCCTCCTTTGCTGAACAGGTAAAGATGGGCTCATCAACCATTGGCATTCACCTTGTTGCAACCGAATAGGGATTGGATGTTCTAGGTTGAATCTCTTTTAGTCCTAAAGTGAACCACAGTACATCAGTATATGCGCAATAACTACCTTCCTTTTTTTTCACAGTTCACAGTGGAACCAAAGATGAATTCATGGGAGTAGAGGTGAGATATCATTAGGGAAGTCTATAAAGAGAGATAGATGTGGATTTATTTATAATTCTGTATTGCTTCTTTAATACTCAATCACACCAAACAACATTCAAGTGAACTATTTCACAAAAGCAAATTAAAAAAGGTCTAAACAAAAGGAGTAAAACATTACTATTGCAGGCCTGATCTCTGTAACTTCCAACCCACCTTTCTGTATGGAGCTTCCAGCATGGCCTCAACGTCAAAGTCATCAGCCATGTTGATCCTTGTAAAGAACAAAACACAAGGAATAAATATGTGAAAAATCGTAAAACGTCTTGTTGGTAACTACATAGACGAGATATGTTATCTCATTTCGGTTTTTATCAGCTACAAACACGAACTACAACCAAACAACCATCTAGGCTACCAAAGTCCAACAAACACGCGTTTTACTCGATACAAAGCTAATGCTAACTAGCCACACAAACTATGTCGATTGTAGCTCAGTCAAGTTAAATTTGATAACCGGTTTGATAATATACAGACTCAAACAAACGTGCAACATACAGTGAAGTCGGAATAAACGCAAAAACATTACTTAGAAATAAATACAACAGCGGTTTGAAGAACACCCTGTTAAGTTCAGATGGAGCCAAGATGGCCACTGAACATTTCCGCGGCAGCGAGCTGTAATCTGGCAAACAATGACGTTACCGTCTGAAATTGGTGAAATGATGTGCCAAAGTCTAAAAATCACGGCTAATGTGCTGCTGAAGAGAGTCGTATCGACGATTCTGTCTTTGCTGAACACACAAAGCCAATGAAAAGTTAAAAATTTCGACGTTATATAACGCTTTCTTCCGCCCCAACTATTAGCTGCTATTATTAGCAAATTCTAGCACGACGCACTCCTTCCGTCGTCGTTGTATTCTTCTTCGTGGCTTTCCGCTGAAGCAGGGAAATTAGTGTCGTGTTACTGCTTCCTACTGGAGCTAAGTGGTACTTCTACTGCAGCACACGTACATAATGGAGGTTCATTTCATCAGATCATGGCCGCAGACCAGAAGTACAAACAGTCCCAGTATGTACGAGTTTACCTGATTACGCCTATGAAAAATAAACAAAATCTATGAAATAATTATTACTTGTTAGTTAGTTTTACAAAACAAATCAGCAATATACTACAATAAATTAGTGTTCATTGAGGAAAAAAAGTCATTTTTCATGTCTAATATATTATACTTGACTCTTAAATGCCTAAACATTATTATGATTACATTGACGATGATGCCAGATTTTTCTTATATATATATATATATATATATATATATATATATATATATATATATATATGTGTGTGTGTGTGTGTGTGTGTGTGTGTGTGTGTGTGTGTGTGTGTGTGTGTGTGTGTGTGTGTGTGTGTGTGTGTGTGTGTGTGTGTGTGTGTGTGTGTGTGTGTTTGGCCTCCACCACTAAGGTTAGTGAAATAAATAACTTGGCTGCTACTTCTCAGCTCTGTGTTGGTGAAATCTACTGTGTTGAAACAATCCACTGGATGGCAGCATGTTGTTCTATCAAATCTAAAGCATCACTTGTACATTCAGAGAGAGACACAAATTTACCAGACTGCTCTGGTGCACATTCACATCACCACAGGCGCTCATTTTGGGCTGGGCACTGAACTGGAATTGTTTTATGTGGGTTCATGTTTTGTGGAAGTATAGATAAACTGTTTGGTAGCAAAGTGCTCTTGAAATTATCCGTCATCATCTGTTTTCAATTTCTCACTGCCTGAAGAAAAATAGATCATGGCCTGATATTTTTGGATTGTCATGTCAGTGTCCTGATCATCTTATGTGAAATAAATCCTAAAAAATATCAAAATATTATAAGTTTTACATTAAAAAGTTATTGCTAAACAACAACAATTTTTTCATGTTTTATTGCAGTCCATGTTATGTCAGAACATAAAGATATTAATCAGGTTACAAAAGTTGGTCTTTCAGTAAAATAACAAAACAGTTTTTAGTCATTGCATTTTTTTCTCTTGCTACATCATGGTGAAGGAACACCTCTGAATAACGCTGCACATTTGGTTGAATGATGATGAAATATTTTGTAAAAATATGTAGTTTAGTTTGAAATACTACAAAATAAAACCAAAACCACAAACCCTTTAAAGCTCCCAGTTAACTTAAAATCTTGACTTTTCCTTTAAAAAAACCCTCATAGGCTTTTGTTTCAACAAAAGTTGTCATTTAGTAAAAGTATCATTTTGTGGTAAACAAAATGTTTAATCAGTTAAATATAAAAAAACAAGTGAAGCATGTATAAACCCCTAGAAATGCTGTGTGTGTTACTAAATATTATATATACGTCTATTTAAAGTCAATGAGATAAAAAAAAAGTTGAGTTAATTTTTTATCATTTCTGTTACATATTCTAATACACCTGAATTTATGGATTTTCTGAAGTTTAAGAACTGAAAATTTAGAATTTCCATTTTTTATTTTTTATTTTACTGTGTCCTGGATGACACCAACATATTTACAGAGCATGAAATATAGATGAAACTGTTGCATAATAACATAAGTGTTATGAATGTGAACATTAGGGTAATCCACAGCCAGCACATTCACTGGTATTTGGTAAAAATAACTGTTTGACATTGTTTTGACAGAAAACATTTGTTGGATGGAGCACATTAAGCAGCAGACTCCTCTGTAGCAGTTCTGTTACAGAGATGAAGTGGTGAATCATAGTCTGGAGGAACCTCAAAGAAGAGCACGTCGTCAAAACAAAAATCATCAGAAGGGGATGCGAGGTAAGGCAACTTCAGCACATAACCTGTGATGATGCCTCCCAGCGCTGACAGGCCTATGGTGGAGAACAGGGCTGCTACCTGGAAGAAGGCCTGTTCCCGTGCAGTCCTCCCCAAACCTGCCCGTAAACCTGGGATCAACATTTGGAGCTCATGCAGCTTTGGATTCCCCTCCACTGGTGCTCTATGGGTGAAGATCTCATACATACTGGGACCATAAACCTCCTCATCAGCCATCAGTATGGCACATATCCCTGCCGCACATGAAATGAGTCCCGTGAGCCCGTGCAAGTTATGTATCCCGCACTGATCCTGGATCCTGCAGTGCCGGGCCAAGAATGGGCTCAGGTACTTGTAGCCCAGCATGCAGGCAATGCACCCCAACATACCCAGAGCATACGCCGCTGCCGGCGTTATCATCATGTCCACAGATGCTCCCACCGTCACACCTCCGGCCAGGGTCACGTTCTGGACATCGGCCATGGAGAGCTTACCGTTCTTGTTGAGCAGCGCAGAGAGAGCGAAGGCAGTGAGTGTGGAGGCGCTGAGGCCGATGAAGGTGTGCAGGATGGCCCTGTGCTGGTCGTCTCCTTTCAGGGTCAGTGCCGAGTTGAACGATGGCCAGAACACCCAGAGGAACAAGGTCCCCATCACGGACAGGATGTCAGAGTAGTAGCTGGTGTTCTCCTTCGCATGGCCTTCACTTAGACCAGACCTATAAAGCACGAAGGTGACACCCAAACCAAAGTAACAGGCAAAGAGATGGATGAGGATAGACCCTCCTGCATCGTTGATCCTCAGGTACTTCAGCACGACCCACTCTGTGACCGCAAACACCGGCACCTCCAGCAGGGCCATGACCAGCAGCTGCAACGGGCTGGTCTTCCCCAGCACCGCCCCGAAGGAGATGAGCACCACGGCACAGGCAAACTCAGCGTTGATGAGGTTGATCACCCCAAGGTGGATCTTTCCATCCTGGTAGAACTGGAAGTACCCCTGCACAAGAATGGCCCACTGGATGGCGAAAGTTGCTGTCAGAAAGTTGAAAACCATACCCCCAAAACCATAGAGCCGGAAAAACGCCAGCAGGCACCCAAAGCCGAGGAAAATCATGACCTGTATGTCTGCAAAGAAGGGGTAGTCCTGGTACACAGTGTTGTGCATTGGATTAGTCTGGTTGGTCTGAAAACGAGCGTCGGTGTGCTCATCATAGGTGACGAAGGTCGCATAGAGGACAACAAAAACCACCTCGATTCCAATCACAAAGACTGGTAGGCTCACTCGAAGGTTGGTGGACTGCCTCTTCATCCTCACAGTGGATCAGAGCAAATGACCGTCATCCCTGCTGCAGCCTGGTTTATCTCTGTTCAGATAAGACAGCTCAAAGACATTGGTCCAACCTGCTGTCACTCAAACACCGCTCCGCTCACAGAGGAAAGCAACTGTGTGGACTTTGTCTACTGTAAAAAAAAAACATTCACTAATGTCAGCAGTTTTTTTCCCTCTAAAGTGCAATAAAAAATTTTTTTCTGTGACTTCTACACGTTTTTTATATTAATTTATAAGTAAGCTCCTAAAAACCTTTAAGTTATGAAAATTTTATAGGTTGAATTCTTTTAAAGCTATTTGTCATTCATGTTGAAAGAAAACAATAGATATTTGTTCAGGCAGAGATTTGACAGTCCTATTCAAAAGGTAGTTAAGCATTGTAAATTCTTAGAAATGTAGACACTACATGTCCTTGGAGAGTTAAAAATTGAACAGCCGTGAGGGTAGTTAGGTCTAAAGGATTGTTAAAGTGTAGTCACACATTTATACTTAGCACAAAAAGTAAGGTAATTATATTAAGTAAGTATAATTCTTTGTTGTAACAATGCTCCTTGGCAATAAATCTGTTTGATTCCCTTTGAAAGGGGGCTACATTTTTAAGAAACAAGCATTTGTGGGATTAGTGGAGTTGAGTATGTTGGTTGCACAGATGAAAGATTTGCCAAATATTTTCTGCCAAACAGCTTATTTTGCTGTTGTGATTGACACTGGTTTAGAGCTTTTTGTACCCTCAGGTGCTGCCGATCAGGTGCCCGGTAAAAGACTGAAAACCAGCCTCCATGTCTTGCAGGGGTTTATTTTTCCACGATGGCTCTTCTTGTTTCACTTCTTCCACATTGGGTTTCTGCTGCTGCCTTAGACATTCAGTCATCAGTTCTTCATCAGGGGAAGGGGTGGGGGATTTGGCTGATGCTAATGTACTCCAGGATATTATTTTTATTTTTTTCAATCTGTATAGTGACTCAGAAACTCATTAGTCCTCTGCCTCCCTCTCTTCTCTTAGTGTATAGTCTCAGGACGCTGGACTTTGGGTGAAACCCTCCATGCATCGTCAGGTGACTTCCATCTCCTCCGTAGGCAGGCTATTATACCAGCTGGGTATCTAATGACCAGCATTGCATACACGTGGATAGCTTGGACTTTGTTCTTGCCGTTTAGCTGGCTCTTCAGGACCTGTCTTACCTATAGGTACTTGGTTGTGGCTGACTTTCTTGCAGCCTGGATTCCACAGTAGTTGTAGCTGTCCTGGATGAATGTTGCCTTCAGGTTGTTCAACCTCTTCAGTTGGGATCCCCTTTCCACTCTTGGATATCATTCAACTGCATTTATCAAGTCATAATGATATTCCAATGTCCTTGTTGCGAATGTGAGGTTGACGAGTGAGTCGATGTCATTGCATTCATCTCTGCAATTTTACACATACAAAAACCTATCAAATAAAATAATCTTGAAGCCTCATTATCTTGGAATTCACCCAAATGTACATTTGTTTGACAACAGTCAGACTAGTAGTATGCAACTGTACTCAGTGTTTTTCCTTTTTTTCTAAGGTTTTGTTTAAAAGATTTATCTGCAAATAAACAACAGCGGTGGATTTTTCCAGAAGTTCAGCTTAGCCTACATTAAATCTGAATGTGAAGATTAGTCTGACTGTATTCACAGTTAAATATTACTAAGGGAGTGAGTTTGTACAAAGGCATCCCATCCACTTCAATGTCAAACTAAACAATTGAAGTAAAAACTATCAGAAAAAATTACAAATATGTATAATTGTTGTATTAAAAAGATTTAGATTTTATTACATTTTGTTCAGAAATGTCAAATGATTTCTTCACACCTTCATTTGTACATAAGGGAAAAAGATAAATTAGGGGAAATGAAGTTTTGCCACATTTGCAACAGTCAATAGTTGAAACCTTTAGAGAAATAATGGTTTTGCTTTAGTTATAGCAAAGTCTAAAAGCCAAAGAAAGTGAGTCACAAGTCTCAGGACACCATATTGTTTCAGAACAAAGGAGAAAAGAAAAGGAGAAAAAGACACCTAATTATTCCAGCAAGTAATGGGTGATGGGGCTTATCGTTTAGGCTATGTCCAGAACATGGGTGCCATCTTGAAAGCTGCCACATTGGATCCAAAGTAAGAGTCATGTATCTTTTGGCTCACTCTGTACTTTTAGAATTCACAATTTTACCAAAAAGTATTATTATTTTTGCCTTATTTGGCCAACTTGAGCAGTAATCTAATGCCTTAAGTCATGCGTATGCAGAAAAACAATTGTAATAAAAAAAATATATTGTGTGTTTTCTCATTTTTAACAATACTAAAGGGCCTTACATCTACTGAAACACATTCACACTCACTAAACCTTTATTTCTGATTAATAAAGCCATCTTAAAACGTAAGACTTGTATCAAGACAAACTGCACTTGGTCAGTAGAGTTTAGAAGATGTTTGTGGCTGTGAGTGAACTCAAACAGGTATAACAGATGAGAACCTTTGGACTCGGTGGGATGATTCCAGTCGATATGTCAGAGATATTGATTCGCACAAAAAAAACGTGTAAAGTAAGCAAATAAAAGAAGAGCCGAGCCAATTCATTCCCAAGCACT
This sequence comes from Austrofundulus limnaeus, assembly GCF_001266775.1. Taxonomy (NCBI): domain Eukaryota; kingdom Metazoa; phylum Chordata; class Actinopteri; order Cyprinodontiformes; family Rivulidae; genus Austrofundulus; species Austrofundulus limnaeus. The sequence goes on along the minus strand of NW_013952405.1, from coordinate 897,258 downwards.
TCCCTGTAAAAACAGTACATTTAAAGAAATCTGAAATAAAAGTCCCTAAAGATAAATTAAATTTTTTGAATTTCTGTGTACAAATTATATTTTACTTCCTGCCTTTTGTCACATCGACGCTCAAAACTTTAACATCAGTGTGATAAAAGGCTTTTATTTAAGGAATGCTAGTTTTAATTTTAGATGGAATTGTTTACATGACATTTTCTAATTTTCATTTTCACACACACACACACACACACAAAAAAAATCACAATTGAAGGATAAAATGTATGTCACAATTCAGTTGCCTAATACCATCAGACAGGTTCGATAAAAAAAATACACTTTTTTTAAACCAATAATCCTCTGGTATTCTTTTTGTGCTTTTAACCTTATTAAAACAAACAAACAAAAACAAGTAAAGAGGATCAAACACAAACAACACTGACATAAAACATTGGAAAAACATAAAATTGATGAAGAAGAAACCGAGGGAAAAAAAAGGCAAAACCAGAAGGAAAAAAAACAAAAAGCTAAAAGTCTATTTAAGACGTAATAAAACAGAAAAAACCTCATCTTCTGCTGTCGGCCACAGAGTCTGGGAGGGAGAGTTGACTGAGCTCTGCTGGTTCAAAGGTTACAGCTGGGTCAACATGAGTCCACGTCACTGGAAAACCCTGCAGTCTGAGTGAGGCGGGGTGGTTGGGGGTGGGATTACAGGACGAGGGGAGAGGCAGGCAGAGTTTCTGTAGATTCTGATAAATAAAACTCTCTCAGGAGTAGATGGTGATGACTTCTCGGCCTCCTCCACGTACGAGGAGAACCCTGTTGAGACCTTCGGTCAGCACCTCGAGGAACTCCATATCTGAGAGACGTCCAGAGTGAAGGATGGAAACAGCAGTTTAACCTCCTGCTGCCTTCGGGTCAAAACCATTTCCCAAAATCTCATTGCTCAAAACGCTTTTCATCTTTTCATTCAAGGATACAGTTTTCGTCGCCCACTCTGTTCTTCGGTGGTCCCGGCATGTTGAGCAAGATGAGTTTGGCCTCCTTGGATTTCTTGGTGATGACCTCATTGAGCCGCATTGCTGTGTGCATGCGCCTCACATCGACCTGGCTTCTGTAAGGTTAAAGAAAATGTTCAGTTTTGACCTGTTCGCTTTGTAAAGCTGCATTTTAGCTGCTGAAAAAAAAACCCAGACAAAATTACAAAACATTCATACTTACAAGTTCTCCCATTCACTGCAGCATGATTGGAATAAAATAAAAACAATGTGAAGGTGCATCTGTTGATGATTTGTTGATTTATTTTCAGTAACATGGCATAAATTCACCTGAAAGGCATACAAACTTCCAGCTGCCTTTCATATTAGAATTTTAAATCAAACTCAAAAAGTTGAGAAAAGACAAACTTATGGTTGTTTTGGTCAAACATTGAAAACAACATTACGCACAATCTCACGGAACTTTAGGACATTTTGCAAAATATGTTGACACTCAAAGCATACGTTGCCACTACCACAACAAATATTAAGCGTACTATTTGACTGAGTGAGCTTGGTTTTTGTGTTTCCTTATGTCAGCAGAGTGTGGTGGTCATGTTGAATCAGCTGGACTTTTAACAGCTGAAATTTGTTTTAAAGTCTGTCAAGTGGTTCATGAGATTCCACATAGCAGACAGGTGTGGGCCAGATCTGGTGTCACTGCTGACTGACTGCTGGCATGACATGTGGTTTGTGAGCCAGATGTGGGCCAGGTCTGGAAATGATGGCTCTGTTTTTAAGATGGCATGCCACCACTGGCCTGGTAGGTTGGTGTATGAGGAGCTTGCTCATACATGGACCACCTCTGACAAAACACATCTGGACCACCAAAGGGAAGTCATTGTTTGAGGTATCTGAGTTGAATGTTAGTGAGTCAAAACTGGGCCAGACAAATTTTGCTATGCGGGATTTTTTGACAACATGCATGCCTTTCGTTGGTGGGTGATGGATGTAAATGCAAGTTGTGTGCTTGTAAACTACACACAGTGTTGTTGTTGCTGTTCTTTAGGCCGCTCCCTTCTGAAGGAGTCACAACAACGAGCAAACTTGCATAAAAGATTTGGCAATTGTTTTACGCCGTACGGCCTTCCTGACTCAACCTGGGCTCCAACCCACCACCTCAGAATAATGAGACCACCGAGCTACCTCGGCCTGAACTATGCTGAACAATTTTGAATAAAAAATAAAATAGAGAGAAATGCATTTAGAATCCACGCAACACATCTCTGCTGCTTTTTACTAGCAGTGCAAATGTTCGATAAAAACAACACTTTCATGTTTTGTTCGAACCTCCGCTCATCTCAAACCACACCTGAAAGCAGATGTGCTAAGTCCAGATTTATTCTTCATATCAGCACGTCGCTCTGCAGGACCAATGTTTTTAAGGCCTAAACGTGTCCAGCTGTGGCATGTTTCTGGGTTCGCTCGCAGATGTTGGCTGACTCACGGCTTCATGCTAAGATGGTCTCTTCCTCCCTCTGGCGTCCTCGCTGAAAGGATTTTCCCCTTCTCCGTGCTTTTGCCATCTGTCCAGGTGGCGGCGCCTCCTGCAGAGGTGGCAGCAGGTGATCCCGTGGGCTTGGAGGCGTTCCTGTTGTGGATCAGCTGGACCTGTTTTGGGTCGGAGACAGCCTCAGACTGAGAGACAAACATGTGATGTGCGGTGGGGGTGATAGGGCGAAAAGAGAGACCTGTCAGCAAAAGACGGACCTCAGGGAAGCAGACAGAAATCAGCGTTCAACTTAAATAAGAAGGGGGAAAACTCTGCTGCTTTAGAGACAGTAGGAACTTTAAAAACAGAGGCACAAAAGGTATTTACCCTATCGTCTGTTTTCTCTACAAGGCTGCCTCCCTCTGCGCTGTGCTGGGGGCGCAAAGTGTGCGGATTTTTACGACGGATGGACCCACGGGATGAATCTGTAATACTCTGGATCTGTAAAAATAGAAGGAGAAAGTTAATTTGATGTCTAATTTCCCTTTGGAGTTGCTGCTTCTTTTTAGTACAGTCACAAGCTTCTCGTGAATCAGCTTCTCGACAAAAATGCTAAAAAATAAAAGTCAGAGTTACCTCTCGCTCCATCTCATTCTTAGTCAGGTGCATCTGCTTGAGGATCTGCGATCGTTGCTCCATGATCAGCGTCTTCTCGTAGGTGTAAGCCGAGATGTCGCTGTCGTGCTTAAAGACCAAAACACATTTTTAGCTGCTTAGTCCTAAAATATACAGTATGTTATGTCGAGTTAAAGGTCTATGGATGAAGCCGTGCTTTAATGTTGGAGTGTTGAACTTGTGGCAGACGCATCTCGTACCATCTCCACCACCTCCACAGCGGCATCGATGCGCAGGTGATACAGGAAGGTGATGAGGTCTTTCTTCATCTGGATGCTGTTGTCGTCCATTTGTGCGACGGTGAAAATGCGCATCTTGCACTTCCTCCACACCTGTGACGCAAAACAAAAACCTTCATAAACCTTGAAGACTGCTCCATTCCTCGAAAACACTTCTTTATTAATTTTTTTAATGGACTGTTTTTAACCCACCGTCTCAGACGTACCCCACCCACACCGTCTGGTTGCCCACCTTATGCTGACGCAGAAGGAAAGGCAGCAGCATCAACATGCCTCCATCGTGGACGATCCACCACACGTCTATATGGCCTTCAGTGAAGCGCTCTCCGTTGGATGGATAACTGGAAATGTTCTTGGGGACCAATAAGGCCAAACTGGCTATAGTAGTTTCTCTCACCACCTCTGAAAATAGAGAGGAAAAAGAGACATTTAATCATTTTCAGTCGATACATGCAGAACAACAAGACAACGTGTTGTGTTTGGCCCGTAATCAGCTCAAATAATCCCACACCTTTGATGTTTTTCAGACCTACACGGTATTTATTATATGCAACAACATCCACAGATCATCTTGCTAGACTCAGTGGCTTAAAACAAGTTTAATTAGAACTCATTACCGTAACATATTCTTGAATGGTGCATTCTGCTTAGCTTTCTTTAGATATGAATCTAAACCGCACATCTTAAAGTTAATAATAATATGAATTTTGCCTGGAACATTTGTTAAACTGTATTTAATGACAGAGAGACTTAAACGTCCTCGTTAAGGCTGCTGGAAATAATAAGCTCCCTAGATATTTATCTTTGTCATCCATCACCTTACCAATAAAGTTCCTAAAATGCTGGTAGCACTCAGGCTGTTTCCAGTTGTGGGGCCAGCTGACCATTACGGTGTTGTGCTTTAGACCGCCAAGTCCTCCAGTTTGGACCAGGTGGGACGTCCCGTCTCTCAGGTTGGAGGAGAGGACCACCTGAGAGAAACCTTTTACCTTCTCTGTCTCCATCAGCTTCCGCAAAGACTGCAGACAAAAACTGGAATAATTACTAGGGCTATGAGTTAACTCTGATTAATTTTAGTGTTACATGAGCATAGATTAAAAATTTTAATCGCGATTAAAACTTACAATCACTTTACTATGGCTGAATATGTAGGTTTGTATATTGCAGTGCACTCAGTGCATGCCTGGTCATGTTTGTAAATGAGTAGTGGTTCTCAAACAGTTTACCTGGATAAATAAAGGTTAAATAAAATAAAATAAAATAAAAAACTCCATGTGTAACACATTATGTACAGTTTTTTTCTTTTTTGTCTTCTTATGGCTTATTTTATTTTATTTATTTATGTTTTGCTGACAGCTGTGACCTTAGTATCCATCATTCATTCCTCATGTAGTACTCATTTGGAATGAAAATCCTTGAATTCTTGATTTAATCATTATTCTGCACAAAATTCAACTGACTCAAATATGTTTGGAGCATTTTTAGGTCCTGTTTTATATTCAAACAATCATGTCTAAGCATCAGTTTTGTTTTCTAAATAAAAACATTAAAAACTAATCAATAACTCAAGTAATTTATTTTATCAATATGCAATAGAAATGTATATTAAATTTAAGATTAATCATGATTAATTCACAGCCACTTTGGGATTAATCAGATTAAACATATGAATCATTTGACAGCCCTAATAATTACCGTACATAGCTGGTGGAGCAGCAGGAGAGGAAGGGACTAAATTGAGGCTTCGTACCTGATCTGCCATCTGGGCTTCAGTGTAATTGCTGAGGAAGGATCCCTGAACAGAGGTACCAACAATGGTGAGACCCTTGCCTGCTTTCAGCTGACTGGTCAGGGAGAGCAGACGGGGCTGCTCCACCTTCTGCTCAGCATCCACGCTCACCAGAACCAGGATCTGAGGCCTACAGGTATAAAACCAAAGAGTAAAAGACCCAGATGCTATTCAGTAAATATATTTGACAGTGTACTGAATGTCTAAATACAAATCCTAAACTCTGAACTAAGCTGACCTCCAGTTCTTGGTGTGTGGCGGTCCCTCCTCCAGCCTCATCAGAGCAAATCGTGCAGCGCTGAGCGAAAGGCCTCGTATGCCATCGCCCCACTCTTTCTCAGCTCTGTTTCACAGCACGCATTTAGTTAGCTGAACGGGCTGATAAAAATAAACGTTATGTGTCGAGATGAATACATACCCACAGAACTCGATATATTTGTAGATGCAGGTGGCGATGCCCATGGCGACGATGGCGTAATACCAGGAACAGATGAACATGAGCGACAGACACAGGCTCATGCCCAGGAAAGACAGAGCCCTGTGGGTGACAGGACATCACATGTTGGGTTATCTGGGACCTCAACCAGATGAAAGCGTCAGCGTCTGAAGGAGCGAAAACACTACAGATCTCAAGCAGGAGGGCAGACAAACTGGCCCCAGGAGGCCTAAATGACTCGGGTGGTAACATTTTCAGAGTGGCCTCCTGTTTGTTTCAAATGCTAAAAATGCAGCATGTACCAAGAGAAAAAAAAACACTTTAAAATGCAAGTATTTTGCTCCAATTTTAAATATGATATAATTTAAATAAAATTAGCTCAATTTTTTAGCAAAAAATCTTCTGTTCTGTATCTCAGTCATTTGCCAAATCTTTTTGTTATTTTAGTAAAGTAAGCAGGGATGGTAGTGGGCTAGCAGGGCTAAGCACACCTTGTTGTTTACAACAAACATGTTAAAATAACTAATAAACACAATTCAAAAATATCCACATTTTGGTCAAATCTTGAAAATAAAGTGTTCAACCTCACAGAGAGTTGAGGATGACTCTTTAACTCAATATCTGTAAAAATAAAAAATAAAAAAATCAAGCATTGCAATTTCTTGCTTAAGGTTTCAGCTTTCCTGCAGATGAAAAGAAAACAAACTGTTTTATACACAGTCTCCCATATCTGAAATAACCTCGAACCCTATCAGAGAGTCGTTCTGGTATATCTGTAAATAAACCCATCTTTCTGTTGTCTTTATACAGTTAAATGATTACAATATTTTAGGTCAGGTCAGAATGTACTTTTCAGTATAACGTTTAATCTAAACAGTTAAAAATGATTATTAATAATGATTATAATGCATAAAACAAATAATGAGAATTTCTTTTGACACTCATTTAGTTTTTATGTTTTGCAAAGTCACTTTACTTTGGAGGCCTTTGTAATTCAGTGCTTTGGGAGATATTTTGCTAAGATGACAGGCAAAGGAACATATGAACACACAGACACAACCAACAACTTCATTGGCAACGTTTTTGCAGTGGCCATAAAAAATATGTTGAGTGGATGTTATTGCTCATACACGCATCGCTTTAAACACTTCATCCTGCACGTCTAGAAAGTCAGGGTAAAAGTTCAAACTCACCAGTGATAAAACTTAAAGCGCGGCCTCCAGTTTGGCGTCCTCAGCAGAGTCTGCAGCGCGCAGGCAAGGTTAACAAACATGTAGCACATCAGGAAAAACCTGAAACAAGGTCAGAGACACATTGGACAAATAAGATGGTGGACTGGTGCAATGTGTATAAACTCGGGCGTTCTTACATGGAGAGGATGGGGGCGACTGAATCCAAGGAGGCGATGATGATGCCAATCTCACAGATGCTCGCTGTGAGCAGGAGAGCCCAGGTGGGCTCCCCGTTGGCTTTACCGTGTCCAAAAACCTGCAACCACACAAAAGTATCCAACAAATGTACGACACACACGCAGCAAGATTTTAATGTTTGTTTCACATAAAAAAACAAACCCCAACTAATTTTAGGATTGTTAATGTGACTCTTGAGACATTTTGACAATAACAGTTGTGTGTGTGAACGCTGCACAAACTCACTCGAAGAAAGGGGATGATGCCGTCTCTGGAGATGGCCTGAAGTAGCCGTGGAGCTCCTGTCAGACTCTGAAGTCCTGCGCCGCAGGTGGAGAAGAAGGAGCCAAATACAATGACCCACGGAGACGGCCACGCCAAAGTACCAATCACCAGGTTACCATTAACCCCCTCACCAAACCTGAAGAAAAAGGAGTGTGCCCACATTTCTCATTTAAGATATACAACATGCTTTGCTTTTTACATCTTTGAGGTTTTTTTTTACTGAACTTAATACTGAGCATTGTAAACTTTAAAGGGGCAATATCATGTAAAATCAACTTTTTTGAGTTTTATATCATGTTATAATGTTATACTCTCATAAAAACATGCCCAAAGCCTTGCTCTGACTCATTCATGCATGTTTGAGAAATCCTGCAGTGTTTTTAGGCAGCCATGCTGAGGAGCAAAACGACAGGTGGGGACCAGAAACGCCTTTGGGGACCAGAAACGCCCCTGGGACGTGTCTTTAAGCCAAATTTCCTCATGGCGGCACCCCCTCCTCCCCACACACCCCACACACCCCGCCCATGACTCCTGCAGGCTCTCGGGTGAAACTGAAAGTGAAACTGAAACTGTCTGCTGAGCTCCTAACTACTACTCACTCAGTGAAGCTCTTTTCAGATTAAAAATACCTTTGAGGAAATGTATTTTCAGATGCCAAGTAAACTGCATCATAGCAGCCCCACCACGTACTGAAATGGGTGAGACAGAAGTGGAAGGTGGTTCTTAAAAAGACAGAGGCCAATTTCAAGGCGTTTAGAAGAGGAAGTGATGAGAAGATAAGTTTATTTTCTATTTAAACACAAAAAACAGCATTTTAATAACAGCTAAAGGTGACATAGATACTTTATTTTGGTATAGTATTTAAATGTATGCCTGAGAAACACATAATATTGCCCCTTTAAAATTTCCCTCCCTGAAGCACACACCGAGATGTGTTAGAAGATAGTGGTGAACAAGATAACTCAGGAGATAATTTCAGTAACCTTTAACCGCTTATCCATAGTCAGGTTGCAGAGACAGCACATGTGACGCTTCCAAGGTCTACCTGGAGGGCCTCAAGGCCTTCCCAGGCCAGAGAGAAAAATTATAACCCCTCCAGTGAGTTCTGAGTCTGCCTTGGTGCCTCTTGCTGAGGGACATGAAAACCTTCCCAATCAGATGCCTGAACCACCTCAACTGACTTATTTTAATGCAAAATAGCAGTAGTTCTACAAGCTCACCCCAGATTGGGCTCACCCTGTTTGGGCTGAGCCCAACTTACCCCACAAAGGAAGCTCATTTCAGCTGTTTGTATTCAGGATGTGTTCTTTCAGTAATTTTTCACACCTCACCACCCAGCATGAAGGCTGTAACATGAACAGACCAGTATATCCATCCATATATTTCATTGTGCTCCGTGCAATGACAATAAAGGCATCATCAATCAAATCAATCAATCAATATCCAAAGCTTTGCCTTTTGAGTCCACTCTTTCCTCAACACGACCAACGGAAGCAACGCCCTAATTTCTTATGACAAGACCCTGATTCATCGACCCAACTCTCGCTCCATTCATCAGTCATGAACATGACATACAGACACTTAGATCCTCTACCTGAGGCAAAGACTAAAACCAACCCAGAAGGGGTATTTCACCCATTTCTGTTTATACTTCTTTTAAACTGCTTTAGATAGGTATGTTGTAATCAAACCAACATTTCATAATACCAGCACAGTTCACCCAAATTACTTGGCTTATTCAACTTTTAATACAGGTTTGTTTTATTGGTCACTGCATGTCCTGATGCATCTCAGTAATCCAGGTAAAAAATCAAAAGGAAAAAAAAAATTGTATAGGTCCTCTGGACGGGTTCTTCTTTAATGAAACGTTTTGTCTCTCGTCTCTTGGAAGAGAGACGAAACGTTTCATTAAAGAAGAACCCGTCCAGAGGACCTATACAATTTTTTTTTCCTTTTGATTGGTCACTGCAATTGCCCATTTTTCTAATATAAGTAAATACATTAGGGCTGTCTGAGTGTGTATGAAAGAGAAACATTGCATGGCACTTTGTAGAACCTGGAGAGGCTATAAAGATACTATAAGTGTGGACCATTCAGTCACACTAAAAGACTAATCTTAAATTTAAAAAGATCTCAACACTGAAACAATCAGATTTACTTGTCTCGCAGCACCACTCCTTCTATACAAGCACCAAACAGCACCACACATGACATGTCTGTAAAATCAATTAAGGAACATACTATTAAGAAGAGTTGCTACCATTAACAGGATCAGTTGGCACTTTAGGATCCTGTTTTTGTTGTTTTAAATCAGCTGTAGGGCAGTGAAGGATACACACAGTGGACGTTGTAGTGATGGCTGCAATGGTGCCAATGGGAATGGACTTCTGAGCATCTCGCAGGTCGCCAGAGCGGTTAGAGCCAGCCATGATACCTTAGAGGGAAAGAAAAAACCAGGATGATGAATAAGTTTGTCTCGCCTTAGTATTCTTCTTACCAGTATCACAAAAAGATGATACACAACTAAAGGCTTTGCAGTGACTTTTCAATAATAAGACAGTGCTATGTTTAATGGATAAAACAAGTATGAAGCTTCAGTACTGCCTTTGACTAATCTTACAGTCAAAAAGAGCTTTACTGCCAAGATTTTAGTACAGCAGTATCAAACAAGTGAGCAACCTTTAACTTTAACACTAGAGAGAAGAGTGGGCGATGTCAGTACTTTGTAAAATTCACCTGACGGTTCTATTTGACTTTGTCTTAAAAAGGTTTTGGTTTTTTGAACAACTAGTAAGATAATATTCTGAAGAAACTCATTTGCTGAAGTCAGATTGGAGCTGTAATTTGAGATTAAAATGTTAAAGGGATCCCAGATCAGTTGTAACATTAGACTTTATTTGATAAACACATATTTTAACTGTAAAATAAAGACTGTAAAAATACTGTAGGCTGTTTAGTTTTTATAATTTTTAAACTAAAAGTTTAAAAATACATTACACGGACGGGGCCATTTTATTTACACGCAAAGCATTCTGGGAAGATGATGACGTGGATAGGTTCTCGGTGCGAGGCTGCTAACGAGCTATATCCACCCTGAAGGTTAATCTTGGACAATATCTGATGATTGGCTCTTTTAAATGAAACCAGAGAGCGTTGACAGAGAGGAGAAGGTAGAAATGACTCAGCCTGTAAATGAAAATATAGATGGAGGACCTCAGTTTAGCTTGTTTGTCACGCTAGTGCTGAGTTAATACATATATGGCAATATAGCATCAGCGCTAGCGCAAAGGCTAACAGGCTAAGCTGAGGTTCTTCTTCCATGAAGCAGCTCTGTTGTCCTCCATCCACATTTTCAGTTACAGGCTGAGTCATTTCCACCTTCTCCTCTCTGTCAACGCTCTCTGGTTTCATTTAAAAGAGTCGATTGTCAGATATTGTCCAAGATTAACCTTCAGGGTGGCTATAGCTTGCTCACACCAAGGACCTATCCACGTCATCATTTACCCAGAATGTTTTGGGTGTAAATAAAATGGGTCTGTCCATGTTAAAATATATTTTTAAAAATTTACAAAACTAAACATCGTACAGTATTTTTACAATCTTTATTTTACAGTTAAAATATATGTTTATCAAATAAAGTCTAATGTTAAAACTAATCATGGATCCCTTTAAGTTGGATGACGATGATGACTCTTACGTGAGAGAAGGAATTTTCTCCAAAAGACTTCTAACCAGTGTTATCCAACACTTGACAGTGAGAATAATAACAGTCATGAGCTTAATGGCTAATTGTTAATTGTCGGACTGGATCATTTAAAAGATAAGATCTTAATGTTTAAAGTCATTATAATGGGCATCTGGACATCTTCAACAAAACTTGCTCTAAAGTAGTGAACATCAAGGAAGAAAACTTAAACATTAAAAAAAAACTCTCTAAGCATGCTTTTCTTCATGTGATGTCCTCTGGATGTCTTCTCAAATTCTCCAGCCAAATGGTCCTTTTAATATGTAAGTGTCTCTCTTTCTTCCTAAACTAAACTCATGTTTTTTTATCTGTGTCCTCAGATTGATACTGACTTTACATGAGGAAAGCAAATGTTCAAATGGTTTGTTCTTGATAACCAAGTCCAACCAGGAGATGTACTCATTTGTAACGTTCCTGTGGGACTCACCTGTGACAGACGGGAAGTAAATCCCAACCAGCAGGGTGAAGAAGCTGGTGATATCAGCCAGGACGTAGCGGTTTGTGTTCGATGGGGTACTGTCAGGATCAACATTGGATGCCAGGCCGCGCTTCTCCACGGTCATCCCCTTTTTCAGATAGTTACCAAACAGGTTTTCTGAGAGAAAAAGAGAAGAAGCTCCTCTAAAATGCAGGTTTTATTTGATGAACTACACTGTGGTTGGTGTCAGAAAGTCATTTAAATTGTAAACTGACCTGCCAGGATCCCACTGGTCACCCCTGGGATGCCTTGAATCTCTGTGACGTTGTTGTTGGTGAAGTACTCATCACACGTAGCATTGAGGGAGTCAGAATCACAAAAGGACCTCCACAATCTGGTGGTGATGGTCTCATTATCTATTTCAACGACCTTTGCACAGACGTCATACGCTTTAGATACAAGGGTACGATTGCCGAGGAGACAGACGCTGCAAAGCAAGTCGACAAAACAAATCGTCACCGTGTGCCGTGACCTGACGTCATCTGAGACAGGTTAGAAACACTTACGGAAAGACAGGAGGTTCCATGGCGGTTTTAATGATCCCAGCGTAAACAGCCAGGATGGAGAGGATAACGCAGGCCAGAAAAACCAGCGCCAACTTGTTGACATATTTGACCCCGACGAACACAACCAGTGACATGAAGCTCAAAACAATCGTGCCGTAAACGCGCATGTTGTTGAGCAGTGCAATCTCCGCCTCTGGGCCCTCCAGGCCTTCAATTTTAAAGATGGCCGCCTGTGGGATGATATAGATCTGAACGAGAGGACAAGGAGGGTACCAGTGTAGGGAGGGGGGCGGGGGGTATTAAAAGTGAATTATTAGAAATATTGCTAAAATGTAGCTGAAAAAGCTGAAATTAATTCAAAGGCACAGGAAGAACGTATTTGCTGAATTAAGCAGTAAGAAGCTGAAATTATCACAAAAAGATTAATTCAGATTTAGTAGCTAAAGAGGCAGAAAACAGCTGAAATTAGCAGAAAACAGCTGATAGATGCCTATTTTTTAATTAACATAAGAAGAGCAGAAAAACAGTTGAAAAAGCAGAAAAATAATTACAAATTAGCAAAAAAAGTTGAGAGAAGCACAATCAGAACAAAAGCTGAAAAGTGCTGTAAAGATTTATAAACATTCAGAAATATTTTAAGGATGTTGACGACATTTTCAATGACAGAAAAAATGAAAAAGTTAAATAGCTGAAAAAAAAAACTAAATTGCTGAAATACCAAGTCATGGCACCCATGGCATAAAAGAGCTAAAAGTGTTCATAAGAATTGTTCAAATGTCACAAAAATTGTAGCAGTAGTATTAGTATCCTTTATTTAACCAGGAAAATAACTCATTGAGATTAAAGAACTCTTTTCCAACAGTGACCTGGCCAGAGCAGCAGCATAAAACAACAAATCCAAAGTACAAGACCAGATACACAAAACCAAGAGGCATCACACAACTAAACATGAGGGCAGTTACAGGAGCCAAGAGATCTGTTTCCTCTGTCCTTAAACACTGATTAGAATTTCCTCAAGGTAACAAGAGACGATAACTTTAAATCCTTCTGCATGTTATTCCAGGTGGCAGGAGCAGAAAATCTAAAAGCCTTCTTTACCCAATTCATTTCTGACCTTTGGGACCTGCATCAAAATCAAAATGATGTCCTGAGAGTGCAGGACATAATGGGTGAAGGTTCTAGACAGAAGAGAGCTTCAATGTCAAAAATCTTACAGAAGAAAAACTGATCGTCTCAGTGGCATTCACACAAAAAGACTTGATGTGTTCACATGAATGAACACTATTTAAAATATTTGGACACTCACTGACAAAGTTTAACATATGTAATTGTGCTGTTTGGATATAATTTGTCCTGCAAGAGGCTGAAGCATGTGGAATGAGCACAAGACAACAATCATGTTGGGAACACGAGTGGAGCTACAGTGTTATAAAGCTGTTGCCAGAGCATGCAACTCTTGGCAATGAATGGTCACAGAAGGTAAAGGTGCCTTATACTTGTGGAGAATCCCAATTCATGGGTTGCAGCCAACATAGACCATCGTGTCAGCTGCATAAATGGCTGTGAAATAAGACGATCTAGTCTACAGAAGACATATGTTTGTGTGACCACGCGCTGCTTACAAGTAAATAAACACAAAGCATAAATAATTTGGGTTTAGCTCCAGTATCAGTACTGAACTAAGACACAGCAGTAGTATTAGTTGTTTGTTGTTGGAATTTGAACAGGTTCACAATGTGGGTTTGTATGCGATGTTGCATTGACCTGATGCTGGAGCCAGTGGGTACACGGGGCATCATTTTAGCTGTTTACATCATTTAGATTTTGGTCACCCAAGACAGATTACACCAAGAGATTATTGGTGCATCGTGCACCAACAATCACAGAATCCCACATCTGCGGCTGCCATTTGGACACAGGTATTAAAGTCTTACAACGGCTCTTGTCCCTTTTCATCCAGCACCATGCCTCAATGACTGGTATCAATCAGACTCCGAGTTCACCATCTCACATAGAGCAGAGGCAATGGAGTTTATTTTAAAACTGAATTTGAACAAACATATGAGTGCCAGTTATAAGAAATATTTATAATCCATGCCCCTAAATATATTAGACATTTAAAGTCACTCACTAGTAGAATTTCAATACAACCCAGGATGTACATGGCTCCAGCAAAAGTGGTTCCCAGGTAGAAGCAGATCCCCACGGCTCCACCGAACTCGGGCCCCAGGGAGCGAGAGATCATGTAATAGGAACCTCCAGCTGTGAGTCTCACACACACACACACACACACACACACACACACACACAC
>NW_013952405.1:865498-882916 GCF_001266775.1 Austrofundulus limnaeus | reverse complement strand
ACACACACACACACACACACACACACACACACACACACACACACACACACACACACACACACACACACAGGATTTAGCCCGCTGATCCGTCACACATGAACACGATAATACTTCGGGTCTACTCTTACCTGGAACGACTCCATTAGTCGCAATGGCACTCATGGAGATGGCTGTGAGCATGGTCTAAAAAAGCAAACAAAAAATAAAAACTGAGGAGGATTACAGCACAGCATGTGGGAGAGCCAAATTTAAACAAGCCTGAAAGTAAGTTAGTGACAACATGAAAAAACTGAGTAAAAGAATAACATCCAGCAGCCTGGCTTATTTGGAAATGTTAAACTTATCACTGGAGGGGTAAAAGGCGAGGCTCATATCCTCATGATGCTGTCAGCTGTAAGATCTGCAGTCAAATATTATTTGCTATATTTATGTTACTTAGTATTTACTTACTTAGTATTTAGACATTTGAGAGAGAAACCTTTTCTTTTAACATTGAAGGCATTTGTAATAGAGACTTTTTTGCTGTGATGTGACATGAGACATTCACACGGAGTTGAAGTCTGCTGGCGTGACCTTTCAGTCAACTGTTTTGAGGCTTTAGGGCAGCAAGTTGCTAAATGTTTTTTAAAAACACTTTGTTTCTACTTGCATTAAAAAACATTCTGTTTAGAGATTTTATGTGGCTTATTCATTTAGCTCATTTAGCTTCATTTATTCATTTAGCTTTGACTATTAATAACTCTCCCCACTATTTAATTTATCTGCAGGGTTACACACCGTAGAGCAACACATGAAGACGATGATGAAGGAGCCGAAGACGCCTCCGATCCCAACCATCCAGGTCATCCGCAGGAAGAGGATCACCCCAAAAATATTCTGGATACACGGCAAGTACACGCCCATCAGCGTACCCAGTTGAGGTGCCTGGGAAACACAAAACACAATTTGTATTCCAAAAAACCAATTTGAATTTGTATACGGTAACTTACAGTAAATTTATAGGGGAAAAAGACTTCTATTCTGTAGTAGAAGACAGTCAGCTTCCCATCCAGGAATAAGTCCAATTGTTTCAATCCTACATTTTTTACAGTCATTATTTATTTTCAGACCTTAAAGGGGCAATATCATGTAAGATAAACTTTTTTGAGTTTTATATCATGTTGTAATGTTATACTCATAAAAAACATGCCCATAGCCTTACTTGGACTCATTCATGCATGTTTGAGAAATCCTGCAGTGTTTTAAGGAAGCCATGCTGAGGAGCAAAACGACAGGTGGGGACCAGAAACGCCTCTGGGATGTGTCTTTAAGCCGAGCTTCCTCGTCACGGAGCACACCTCCCCATCCCCCACCCCACACACCCCGCCCATGACTCCTGCAGGCTCTCTGTAGTAACAAAGCAAATGAGTGAAAATGAAAGTGAAACTGAAACTGTCTGCTGAGGTCCTAACACTAGTTCTCACTCAGTGAAGCTCTTTTCAGATTCAAAATACCTTTGAGGAAATGTATTTTCAGATGCCAAGTAAACTGCATCATAGCGCACGCGAGCCCCCACCCCCTCCCGCGTGCGGAACCCCCCCCGCACTGAAATGGGCAGGACGGAAGCAGAAGGATGTTCTTAAAGTGACAGAGGCCAATTTCAAGGCGTTTGGAAGAGGAAGTGATGAGAAGATAAGTTTATTTTCTATTTAAACATAAAAAACTAGCATTTTAATAACAACTAAATGTGACATAGATACTTTATTATGGTACAGTATTTAAATATATGCCTGAGAAACACATAATACTGTATTGCCCCTTTAATAATTATTTTAGTCTGTATTCACTGTCCTGTCTAAATCTATTAACAACCTGTCTGTAAGTGTTTTTATGATGTTAAAAATCACTTATTTGTCCTAATTTTTGTCTAATGTAATCTAGTGTAATTTTGAATGATAAAGAAGTTTACATATCAGACAATTTGCATATTGAAGCATCATGTAGTTTGTTCAGTAATCAAAGAGTGATACTTCATACTGTTTGTGCATTTTGATCTGTACCATTTGTTGTCTTTAGTTTTGACAGAACTGACCTCTAAAGCCTTCTACTGAACCCAGGCTGTGGTTTTCTAAAGATGTTCATACTGAGGGATTTATTTTACATTATTTGAACTGAGCAACAAAAACTACTTAGATGATCTCTCTCTTCAGGACTTTCAGCACACAGCAGAGGAGTTTGGGTAAAAACAAAGCATCTCCACATGAGCGACTATCTGGTAGTTTAAAATCTTCAAGCTTCTGAATGAGTTTTGAGAAAATGTGTCAGGATCTGTGTTTTTGTTGTGATTTCTGTGTTTATTTTATTTCCTGGGTGGTTTTTTTTCCAGTTCCCCTGTATTCCGCAGTTCAGCTCCTGTTCCTGTTGTTGTGACTTTTAGGAGCATTCACTGTAAATCGCTGACTTTAATTGTCAGAGTTGATAAATATTGTGTGCACTGACCTATTTCTCCTATAACCTTTAGTTTCATGCCTACACTTTGACAGAGTAAAGTGAAAATAATGGATATGTCTGAGGTGCCTGACCACATATCATCTTTTAAATTTGTCTAGGTTTTCACAAATCAGCATGTAGTGTGCTGGTCATTAACCCATTCACACAAACACTCCTGCAGTGTTGTACCTTGACAGGTTTTTTAGAGGGGCGCGCTCCCTCCTCATTATTCTCAGCCTCCTCGTGCTCTTTGCTTCCAGTGGGCAGGTTCGAGTAGTTGGCCAGGGTGCTGAGCAGAGAGGAAACCATTGGACTCGTATCGATCTCCTCCTGCAGCACAGAAATACACATGAAAAATTAATTACATACATTTACTGTATACTACCTTTGATGCATACACACACATTCACATATCTGGCCTTATAACACTGGTGAAAACCCATTTGACACCAAATACCAGTGTTGATTACTGAGCAGTGTCCCCACCTCGAACAGAGCCATGCTCTTGTTCTCGTACTGTTGACTCTTTTCCACATCAGTGACTGCAGTGCTGTTGATGAAAGGGCAACTCTCTTTGGGGTTTCCATCGCCTGGAAGAAACAAACACCAATCAGCAAGTGTGAAAACACTCTAATGGAACCATATGTTTTGCTGACTTAATGGTAAAGACACTTCAGGTGTTTGGTAACATCATCAGCAATGATTTTTAAAAAAGTGACTCTGTACTCATTAGGTCTGGGAACTTGTAGTCAGTCATTTCAGAGTGAGAAACTTTATTTCCAAGTTCAAATAGGGTTTTTATTTGTGTGGTAGCTTTTATGATTCTCCATTCACGTCTTCAATAAGCTTGTCTTTCATAATCTTATCATAAAGATTTACCAGCGTTTCAGTATACCACATTGTCTTAGCAAGGCCAACTTCCCTTTATGCAAAGGTTCTCACTAAGTGTCCTTACATAATACACTGTTAAGGACTTTAACACAAAAAGCTTCAACTTTACACCCATAAAGATCCTGAAATGATTGAACATTCACTGTAGCACATACTAATCTGATGTCAAAGTGTGTGTGAGTGTGTGAGAGGGATAAAAAGTGAGAGATGCACCTCTGATGGGGCTTTATGGATCACTGCTATGATGCGTTATCTCTTTTCCTGGCAAAATCTGTAAAACCCTTTTGTTTTGTTTGTTTGATTTAGAGAATTAGTTTATCTCTAAACGGAGTCTCGACTGCCTTGACATCATGAAACGTCAATAATACACCAACTCAGGGGAGGTATTAATCGACTACATCTACAATTTAAGGTGTAGAAAGGTACAGGTGGGGACTGATCAAAAGTTTTTGACTCATAAATGAGGACGTTACTGCATTTGTGTACACAAATGAACACATGGGCCTGCTTCTTTTTGAGGTTAATTTGACTCAAATTGCTGATATTTAGGAATAACTACAACCAGCTGAAAGCAATGTCCTGAAGCCTCTCAATAACCCAGGAAGTAAAACCTAATAAGGTTGAGTCAGTTCCTCTGGATTGCCCTGAAGCAATGTGGATATCCTAACTAGTAGACAAGAAACCAGAACAGGATTCCAGCCAACCAACCAGTGCAAAGGAGGACCCAAAACCCAGACCCGTGGTCACTTTGTACGTTGTGAGAGTTTCAGAGAAACCCAGATGTTTATTCTCTAAACATGACATCCAAGTACCTTTCAAACCCCAGAACACATCACTGCAAAGACTGGTTCACCCTAAAGATCTGGTCCCCTGGCAGAGTAATGTTGTGTATGCTGTTAAGTGTCAGGAGGACTGTGACCAGTTATACATCAGGGAAACAAAGCATCCATTGTTCAAAAGGATGGGCCAACACAGAAGAGAAACATCATCAGGCCGGGACTCGGCAATTTACAGTCATCTACAGGCCAGTGGCCACTCTTACAGGAATGAAGATGTTTTCATTCTTGATTGGGAGAAGACCAAAGAAAGCCATCTTTGTGAAGAGTAACTGCCCGTTGTTAAACGGATGGAGGCCTCTGTGTCCTCTTCTTACAATGCTGCTACTGCAAGTATCACTCAGCCTTCTGTGAACAATAAGCAACCATCAGGTCACTATTGATTGGTCATTTGGCTGATGGCCTCCGTTCACATGTGAACAACAAGTTTTGGGCGTCACAAGTAAACTGGTTGATCCACTATGCAGAGGTACTGCTTATAAGACTGTTTACCTGCAACTCCTCAGCCTTAGGAAGTCTCTTGGAGAAGAGATGAAATGTTTCAACAAAGAACCTGTCCAGATGACCTGACTCAACCTTGTTAGACAACTGGACAACAAACATTCATCGTTCAGTCCCATTGATAAGGCTTTACAAACAGGCTGTATGCTTCCTCCCTCTTGTCAGATGTAATCATATGAATCTCTTCATGCCTTAGATTTTCTGCAAAACAAACTAAATAAATAAGCTGTGGAAGACCTAAAGTTACAATCATTCACATGCCTGAGGATGCACATTCTATAAAAAAACAGCATCCATACAAAGCCTAATTCCTGACAATATATTAGGATTAAAGTTTTTCGTGTCTGTCTGGACAGTAATCCTGCTCAGGTAGGAGTCAGTTGTTTCGGCTGTTCGCTCCTCTTTTCATAAATCCTTTTTGCTCAGAATGAAAGAATCAGATCTCCATGTGAGCGGTGGAAAACTTCTTCCTCCACTTTAAGACACAACTCTTCGGCAGATATGTTTTATTAAATTCAGCCATGCTTTCTTTTGTAATATTTATTACTTTCTGGTGCTCTGAATGGCACACAGAGCAATACTTGACTGAAGACCAGGGCTACAGCAAAAGTTCATTTTTGTTTTGGAAAGAGAAGTCAGACAGTCTTATACCTGAGGGGTACTGATAAACCAGGCTGGTTTTGTTCTGTTGTAATATTTTAGCTTGAGCTCATAAGCTGCAAAACTATGAAAGTAACTCTGATCCAAAAAAGCAAGGTTTTACCCAATCTCCTATACAAACCCTCAGAAATATGAAGGAATCAAAAGCAAAAAATAAACCTTTTTGAATTAATTTAAAAAAGAGTAACTGTTTGATTTTTAAAACTGTTGAAAATGATTGTCTCACACAATTCACTAACACTAACACCCAGCCCGGATACTGTAGAGAATGACAGTCTTTTGGTGGCCCAGCTGTGGTTTGCCAGAGGTGGTCCACGCATGGGTCAGCACCAAATAAACCATCATTGCCAGACCTGGCCCACTGTTGTGCCGGCTTGATACCAAATCTGGCCCACATGTGGAATGTCCTTAAAATTTGGGTCACAAAGATCAAAGTAGAGCACTCAAAAAAATTTATATAGTTTTTATGACAAGTGGTGGTAATGGCAAAAAGTTAATGAAATCATTCTGTTAGTTTAGAATAAATTAATTTTGGTCTCATCAATAAAGCACCCCTTCACAAACAAACAAACAAACAAACAAACAAACAAACAAACAAACAAACAAACAAACAAACAAACAAACAAACAAACAAACAAACAAACAAACAAATATTCTGAGAAAGTAAAAAAAAAAACAAGTAGGAAAATGAAACTTGCTCTAAACAGGAACCAGGAGAAAAACTGGCTCAGAGAAAACAAACATCTCAATGAACCAGCTGGTCACAACTCAACAACTGAATTTAAAACATTCTTCAAACATCGGACACGTGACTTAAACACATATCATGCAAAATCCACTTTTTCTTTAAATACATTTTGTTATGAACTTAGAGTCTCCAGGAGTACAGAAAACATTAATTTAGTCTTTCCCTGTTCTGCGTAGATATCTTTTTTTCTTTTATTTTTTGGTCATACTGTATTTTTTACCCAGTTCAGTTTTCGATGAACTATTATGCCACAGTATTTGCGACGGAACTTCTAAATAAAGTCTGGACTTACCAACTACAATTTTTTTGTCTTCATTCTCCTCTGGCTCTGGGTCAGACTCTGGCTCCAACATATAAGGCTGGATGAACAAGTCTTCCTTTGCTCACATCTTTTAATTAATTTGTAAACACAATTATTTGTGCTGATATGACTGTAAACCCCTTTGTAATGGACTGCTCTGGAAGCTGGAAGGAGGTGGAGGGTAAAAAGGCTTGTTTGAATTTAAAGAGACAGCCTTAAAACAAGTTGATCTGAGAAACACCTCAGGAAAAGGGGTGAAAGAAGGGCTTGTGGAGTTACAATAAGGAGAAATTCAGGCCGAAGCATTGCAGTTCCACTTTATGTAGACCCCAACTGAATGATTTAAATGTGAAGAAGGATTTAAAAGAATGAAACCTTTGGTAGATTTATTGCATGTTTGCTGAAGCCTCATTAGAAAACGTAAGGGGTGGGGGAGGCTAGCAGGAAGCCTCTTTTTGTAAACAGGAACTAGAAAGGATGAGGTTCTGTGTGAAAACCAGAAGCAACAGTTTTTATGGAGTGATGCATTATATCAGTGGTTCCCAACCCTGGTCCTCAAGGACCTCTATCCAGCATGTTTTACTTGTTTCCCTGCTATTCAGCAGGTCTTCAGAAGATTGTTAATCACTCATTCATTCAAACCAGGTGTGTCAAATCAGGGAAACATCTAAACATGCAGGAAAGGAGTCCTTGAGGACCAGGGTTGAGAATCACTGCTTTAATACATGTTATCTGATTTATTATTTACAAATAAATGGCAAAGAATCAATGGCTTCCAGAGACAACACTAAAAACATAAAACTAAGTCAATATTATATTTTGAAAATGTCTCATCAAGCTCAGAGAAGCTCTTGAGGTGTTGGTCAACATTTAAAGCTGTGACTTTTAGATGTTTCCCTGATTTAACACACCTGGTTTGAATGAATGTGTGATTAACAATCTTCTGAAGACCTGCTGAATAGCAGGGAAACAAGTACAACATGCAGGATAGGGGTCCTCGAGGACCAGGGTTGGGAACCACTGCATTATATGGTCAGGCCAACAGGAGTAATTTACTTATTGAACTAAATCTGACACAAATGTCAAATAATGTGCACTGTACTTTTTAAATAGATAAGTGAAATGAAATATAATATGAAATCAAATTTAGTGTCTTTAAGGCTCCAAACATCAAAATGACATGGTCTGAGACTGCAGTTCAGCCACTGGTGATTTGAAATTGATACGACTTGACAAAAACATAACAGAAAAATACCACTGGTGTCAATCCAGTATTCAGTTTGTCTCTTAACAACAGCATTTTCCTCTTTCAACACATCATATGTGCTTCACCTGTGAGAAAATGGTTTATTTAGGAGAAGTTATCAGCTCAGAAACAGGTCTTTGCTTCAGAAGTTTATCTTTTGTATCGATGCCATAGATGCTGTTTGACAGCAGCCATGTGCAGATGAAAGGCCAGTGCTTGCTGCAGATTTGTACCCTTGAGCTGACACGGTTATTAAAAAATGGACAGTTCATACAAGCTTTTTAGAGCTTAACAGGACACGAGCTCAGGGGGATTATCCAGCAGCTGCTGGAGGCTACAGAAGAACGCAGAAATTAACCTCTGCAAGTGAGAGAGACATTGAACGAAAACCTCGCTGTCATTCGGTTTCACCTCGCTTACTACAACCAGGAATTAAGGTTAATTCTTCAAAGTAATTTGCTTTATTCTATTTAATTTTGTCTTCTCATTGACTTTGCTGTTATTGCTGGTCTGTCAGTTCCTCTGTTTCTTTTCTTTTTATTATAAAGGGAATGATGCAAGTTAATCAACATAAATAATCCAGTCCATCATGTAAACGTCCCAGATTAGGCATGCAGGCTAATTTTAATCTGCAGTCCCTGGCAGGTTGGTGGGACATAAATTAAACAATAAACTATGTGCATAAAATTCAAAACCTACCTGTAATCATTATTAAAAATTCACTTACACTTACTGACTAATACACTTCAATTAAAAGGTCACAATTAAAAACAGTGTAAAGAATACAGCAGGAACTATTCTAAGTATGACGTAAATTTAGTTTTGTATATTTAGAGAACATAAAGCATAATGTTTTTTTAGTTCTGTGGGTAAAGTGTTTCAGGTACAAGCTGCTTTAAAAAAGCTGATAGTTTTCCTGAGCAACGTTGCCTTACCTCTCAGATAGAGAACTACTTAAAACTCCACAAAGTTTGTCTTGTGATGTTAAAGTTTTTTGAATGAACTTTTTTTTATTATTTGTAGCAACTTGTCCCTAGGTGTGAGTGAGAGAGTGAATGGTTGTTTGTCTCGTTTGTTCTTCCAAAGCATAAAAATATGTATTTCTCTCCCTTAAAAGTCAATCTGAAAGCAATTATTTAGAAAAGAACTAAAAATTCAAACCGGTCTGAACATTTCCAAATGTTACCATTTCAAGGTGTTTTAGGAAAACGCGAATAAAATCAATTTACACCTTTGCTTCTCCAACGTTTGTGTTTGCCAGGAGATGAGCATGTTGTTCTGAGTGAAAACTGGCTTTCTCTGGATACAGCCCAGCTGATAATGAAATCACCACGTTCATGTGTTTTAGCTTGTAAATCAGGCACATGGAGAGACGATGCTTTGAAAAGATGTCTGTATTTATTCAACATGAAGCACAAGTTGCAGTATGAAGGTTTTCACAATAAATTGTACTCCTTCATACTTTCTCAGTCCTGTTGACCACTAGATTTACCCACTGAGATATACTGTATATATACTGTATATTCAATTGAAAACACTACACTGACGAGATATTTAACATTTAGTCAGATAAAATAAATTGGTTTCTTGCAAATATTCACTCATATTGCTTAACAGTCCAGGGTCTCAGTTGTATTTTGCAGTTCATTCTGCACCAAATATTTTCAATAGGAGACAGGTCTAGACTGCAGGCAGACCAGTCTAGAACCTGCACTCTTTTACTACGAAGCCACGCTGTTGTAACATGTGCAGAATGTGGCTTGGCATTGTCTTGCTGAAATCAGCAGGACATCCCTGATAAAGCTGTGGCTTGGATGGCAGCATAATGTTGCTCCAAAACCTGCATGTACCTTTCAGCTTTAATTACGCCTTCACAGTTTTACAAGTTACCTACGCCAAGGGCACTAACACTCCCATACCATTAGAGAGGCTGGCTTTTGAACTTTGCACTGATAACAATCCTGACAGTCCTTTTCCTGTTTGGTCTGGAGGACATAATGTCCATGATTTCCAAAAGCAATCTGAAATGTGGACTCATCAGACCACAGGACACTTTTTCACTTTGCGTCAGTCACTACACTTGCAGGTCAAAAGGTCAAGAAGGTGAGCTATGGCACTAACTGTTCATCACTCAGAAATATTCAAGGATATTGTATTGAAAACAAAAGAACCACTTTAATGTTAGTAGGTCTGTTTATATAAGATGTTAGCCTGGTAAAAACCAGACCCTTGTCCTTCACTTTGCTTCATATGAGGGTCTGGACTCTCGGCTATAGAGAAGTGATTCTTGCTGGAGGCGTGGCCTCTGAAGTTTAAAATGATTGGATCGGTTGGCGGCGATGCATGTTGCTGTGAAGGAGGCTAAGCTAAGAAGCTAACCGGAAATCGCTATGAACAACCCTACTGAGAGGAAAGAAGTACTGAGCGGAATGAGACAACTGTAAATGAGAGCTGCTGCTTTGTCAGACAAATTAAATTTAATTTGAAAGCCTTATCAACACGGACTGGCTTCATTCACTTCCTCCACTGCCGTATGCTAAAATAACTAGCCGACACTGCGCAGAAAATCAACGCCTTCTGTTTGCTGATTGGCCCAGGTAAAATAAACTACAAGCAGACACTGCGCAGAAAATTGATGTTCTGTTCTCTGATTGGCCCGGAGGAAAATTTTCCCAAAGAAATCCTTGTCTATGGGAGAAGTCCCAGACAGAGCAGTGAAGGGAAACTAGAATTGAGTGGAACTGCATAGGAAGCCAAGGGCCAGGCTAATAAGACGTAAACTCTATTAAAACTTTCATCTGTCAAGCAGTCACTGTACGGCTTGTCACAGCAGATCATCTCCCTTCATCTCACCCTACCCCAGCATCCTCCTCTCGTCTGTCGCATCTGCATCTCTTCCATCATTACATCCACAAACCTGTTGACCTGCTTCTTCTTCTCCTACCTGACAGCACCTGTTTCAATACCCTTGGTCCAGTCTTTCCACTCTCCCTTCTATGTATGTGTCCAAATTGTCCCAGCCTCACCTCTCCAAATTTATCCCCACACAGCACAACTCGTCTGGTCAGTCCCATTGAAAATCTTTAAGCGATAATTTGGTCAATTTTAAAGAGAAGTTCTGTGAAATAGTTGATAAGAGTTTTGCTATCTGTATTGTCAGCCAGGTCCCTCTTTAGCCCAGAAATGTGTGAACATCTTCAAGACCCTGATTGATTTACTAATGTGACATGTATGCAAAAAATATAATATATTAGAAAAAATATATAAAGCATCAGAAAATGTCTAGATTTTTATTTTATTGTTTGGCTTCTTACTTCTGTGCATTATGCTCCTGCAGTGATAAGACACACACTATGTGAAAGCCATTACATCTGTGAGTTTTCTGTCTTTTAATACTTAACGTTTGTAACTCTATTGCAAATAATGAAGAGTCACACCCACTAGCGGTGCTTCAATGCAAATGTGTCAAATTTGTGTGAAATTAAAATGGTGGACAATCTGCAATAATGTATGTGTAATCAGACAAATTGCTTCTGATTCAAACACCTGTGGATAAGCTGACAACATCTGGTGAACGGATTTCATTTGCCTCAGAAGGTCTGTAGTTTGTACTCTCAATGGTTAAAGAACAGCATCTAATCTTTTTTTTTTCAGGCATTTTTGGCATATTTGAGTAAAAATGCAGTGGCTTACTCCCACAAAACTGGCTGCGATGAACAGAGGCGTGTAGACGAGGTTAAACTGTGACACATTCTGATAATCCCAGAGCTGAATCGTAGATGTTCCATTAAGACAGAAGCAAAAGGTGTCACCTTGTGAAAAAGGGCAAAATTCGCCTCCTTTATAATCAAATTTTCTCTGAAATTGGATTACCCACACATGACGTCAATATATGAGTAAATTGTGCCAAAGTTTCGGCATTGACATGCCCTCTGTTTATCTCCTCCACCAGCTGCTCCAAGTGATACAAACAGTAGTTTATTGTCAGCAGCTCTGGTTCAAAAAGTACAGTACTCAGTTATTTCATATCTATGTTTGTAATAACTGTAGCTTTGACTGGTTTGACAGAAACAGATAAAAGGAATCCAAGATAAATGGGGAAAAGAGACACAAAAATAACTGGAAAATATTATATTTTCTGTAAAAATGCAGGGGGCTGAATGACTCAACAACAATTTGCTGAAAAAGCTGAAACTGATGTGTTAAAATAAAAACAAGTTGAACAGAACAATAAAAAATCAGAACACAAACTAGAAGAAGCTGAACAGTGTAAAACTCAAATGAGCTCAACAGAATCAAAAAGCTTAAACCAGGAAAAAAGGCAGCCAAAAGCTAAATAAGACAGTAGTTTCAAATCAAAACCAGCTAAACAGCAGCTACAAATCTAAACTAACTAAACGGTAGTTCAGAAAAATGTGGATAATACTGTAGTGTGTGGGACTCTGAGGTATTTCTTAAATTAAAGTAATGAAACTTTTACTGAAATAAATATTTTGAAAATTCTTAAATTCAGAAAAGTCATAGCACCGTCTGCTGAGTGAGCTGAAAATTTGGTAATAATAGCGCAAAATATGAAGTTTGTTCAAAACATATGGAACAAACTATAAACAGGAAAGCCATAGTGTGAATGCTGACTCAGCGTTCAGTCAGTAAAGCTGAACCAGTGGAAATCAAAAAAGGCAAAAAAGCAAATATGGTGTTAGAAGATAGGAAACGGCAGAGAGTCTCAAAACAAAGCAATCGACTTGAGAAAAGAAAAGTTCAAACTCACAAAAAGATATATTTAGTTAAGTCTGATCACCACATCGCTGCTTTTATTTTTCACACATTCAGTTGCTGTCATGGGTTGGTGTCTGACAACCCTCTGCTAAAAACCCAAAAATGTTCCAGACACAACATGTCCTCTAAAGTTAGAATAATCAATTACATGAATGTGTAGCAAAGTTAAGAAACAAAGGAACACAACTAAAAACAGTACCAAATAATACTTGAATTGGTGGTTTAAACAAAACCCTAATAAAATAATTTCAGAAAATCCAGATGATTCTAAATTAGATGCCTTTTATGTCATTCTATCACTACACTCCTCTTAAACAATCACCCAGCCACACCTGCTACTTGTTTCACCTGTCACAGCTGCAGCCACTTCTCTAATTGAGCCCCATTCTTTCCAGTTACTTGGCTTCACTCAACAGTTGATCAGTGGGCATTATTCAGACCATGTCCAGTTTTTCCTGCACCTACTTGCGCCCATCATCACTTTTGTAAGTTCTGTTGCCACCTCTGCCTTTTTGTTTTGTTTTATAATAAAGTAGGTGGTAATTTAACTCAAGTGAGTCTGCTTTCCTCCAAACATCCTTAAAACCATGACAAGTCAAACTAAAAGTAATGCTACTTAAACTCCAGCATTGTGATACTTTGATGAGCCAGTGGGTCACTGTGAGCCTCATTTTGTTGGAAAACAGCTGAACAGAAAGTAGGATAAAGATTTTTTTTAGTGTTTAATATATTTATTGAAATATGTACATCACATAGCATAAGCAATAATAAAGGTTGCTGTATAGCACCAGATCAAAGTTTAAAACTAATTATTCCTGAATCTGCATTAAGGGTGGATTAAAGAAATTTAAGACAGATTTCAAAGTCTGATAACATTTATGTTCAGAGCCTTTCATCACACATCTGATTTTCTCCAGTTTTAAAGTGAATAACACATCTCTGATCTAAATGGTAAATGGACTGAACTTATAGAGCACTTTTCAAGTCCCTCCGGACCCCAAAGCGCTTTACACTAACAGACATTCACCCATTCACACTCACATTCACACACTGATGATGGCAAACTACATTGTAGCCACAGCTGCCCTGGGGCACACTGACAGAGGTGGGGCTGCCATACATCGGCGCCACCGGACCCTCTGACCACCATCAGTAGGCAAGGTGGGTGAAGTGTCTTGCCCAAGGACACAACGACTGAGACGGAGGATCGAACCAGCGACCTTCTGGTTCCAGGACGACTCCCCTAACCACTCCGCCACAGCCGCCCCAATAACACTAATCTAGTATTATTGTGGGTGAGGCAGCATCCCTTCGTCCCAGAAGAATCAGGCAGTGTGCCAACAAAGTTGAAAATGCAATAACCTTCTTCGCCCCAACAGGTAATCCCCAACCCCCCAGGAACAATCCTGAAAGCAGTGTGAAGGGTCAGTTTAACTGTAAATGTGGCAGAAGGGGCTTCACAAACACCTCCCAAAAATTCTTGTATTTTAGGTTATAACTAGCCTGGCCCTTGCCTTCCTATGCAGCTCCGCTCAATTCTAGTTTCCCTTCAGTGAAGGACAGGGTCTAGTTTAAACCAGAACATGTGAATCAAAGTAGCTTTTCCAAATTTACATTAATCACAAGTTGGATACACTTCTGGATAAATCTTAGCCAACTTGGGTTTGTGAAGGTGCACCTGTTGGGCAACTTTAAATTGAATGAGGGAATGTCTTGCACACATGGAGGAGGAATGGATTCTATTTAAAACTTTAGCCCATACTGCCTCACTGATTGTGAGGGGTGGGTGGCGGTTGGGTGGGAATGCAAACTGAAAATCAATCTCATCATAGCAGAAATCGCAAAAAGAAACAAGTTTGTCAAATATACTGATATCTGGTTTATCTGAGAACCCTGGGATAAAACCTGAAACACAATGCCTAATTTGTAGGTACCTAAAAGAAATGAGAAGCAGAGAGATTATATTTAAATGACAGCTGTGTAAAGGGGGCAATATTATCTTCAATAAAAAGATCCTTAAAACACGTCACCCTTTTTTGGACCACATATTAAAAGGGGCATTGTGCATCGACGGAGGAAAAAAAATTATTTGACACTATTATATTAGAAAGGCTCATATTCTGGAGGCCAAAGTATTTCCTAAATTGTGAATACATACAGATACAGATACTCCAATTGCTGATGATAGAAATAGGCCACAAGAGTATTTCTCCATTTAAACCCAAATAGGGCCTTGTTTATCAGAGTTGTAATATGCCCAAAATGACAGACACCGCAATTTAGTTGCCCAGTAATAATGTCTATGATTTGAAAGGGCCAGTTCAACATTTGTTTTGTCCTGATGCATCTCAGTAATCCAGGTAAAAAATCAAAAAGAAAAAATTGTAAAGGTCTTCTGGACGGGTTCTTCTTTAATGAAACGTTTCGTCTCTCCTCCAAGAGACTTCTTCAGTCTGAGAGTTTCAGGCAAAATTCAGGCTTTTAAGCCCTGCCTCCATGTGACTGATATTCACATCACATGGCTATCGTTCACACCTAATTAACACTTATTGTTAACAGGGGGTGGAGTGATACTTGCAATAGCCGCACTGTAGGAGGGGGACAACTGAAAACGGAGACCTCCACCTCTGTTTTATGATGGACGGTCTTTCTTCACAAAAATGGCTTCTTTTACTCCTCTCTCAAACCAACGTTCCTCTCTATCAAGAATGAGAACATCCTCATCTCTGAAAGAGTGACCGCTGGCCTGTAAATGAGCTGGCCAGCGGTCACTCTTTCAGAGGTGAGGATGTTCTCATTGAAAGCAAATGTGTCACAGTTGTAGTAAATGCAGACTGACAGGAGCTTGGGAAAAAAAGAGCTAAACTTTATTTTAGCCCAAAAACAAAGATTTTCATGGCAGCAAAAGCTCATGAAACCAGAGCTGATCCAGGTAGGCACACAGACTATGTAACTGTTTCCTAAGCAGAAGCACAAGAATAAAACAAAAAAAGACATCAGAAAGTGTTTTACTTCTAAATACACACTAGTCTTTGCTATGTCACTGTATAAATGTGGTTGTATTTGGAATTTAATAAGTCTTTTTCATACAAAGACCTCAAATGAGACATAAACTCACATTTACTGAATAAAAAGTAAAAACTGACTGACATGTTTCACACTTTAACACAAAGTCTCACTCAGAATGCAACCCCCCCCCCAAAAAGCTAATCTTTGCCTTTTTACTTTAAGTCTTCTTATGATTTAAAATGCAACTTGTCTTTATCATGCACAAAAAATTTGTTTCACACACAACAAAATTGTAATTTTCTTAAAAACTGGCTGCACTTCAGACATTTTGTACAACTTCATTTGAATATGACCAAAATGACAACTTGATCAAAACCAAGATAGTTAAAAATAATTATGAATTTGCAGTGGAATAGCAGGAAATCTGAGAAACTGACACGCAGTTTGAGCAGATGAAGGTTTATGTGTGATACTTTAAAGCCAGCTGAATGTGTTATAGAGCAAATTTATTCTAAATTTCCTCCCCATCAGCTAGAAATGAGACTAAAAGTGTTCGTAAGTCTTGCTTATTATTTATTTAAGGAGCAAATCTCGGCTTTCTGTCTTGGTGTTTCTATCTGACACGTGTGAGCACTTTCAGCACCAACAAAGCCAGAACCCGATGCGGCCGGGTCTGCAAACGGACACACTCTCATCACTTTGGGGCAGGTTTCGTCACTCACCCTGGCTGTTGGGTCCCCCTTCTCCCTCCTCACAGTCAGTCATGCTGTTCAGCATCACCTCTCCTCAACAGGCAGTGTGTGAGCTGAGATGAGGAAAAAAAAAAACTCAGAGTGGGTCGGAGATAGTTTTGCGTCTCTCAGGAAGTATTTTTCCCTGCTGCTGTAAAATCAGATTATTAAAAAAAATAGAAAAAAACTGTGTTTTGGATGCTTCTTTACTTGTCTGTTCTGATTTCTTTCTCTCAGCAACAGGAGCTCAGACAGACTGAGAGCTGCTGCTGGCTTTGGGAGGATGCTGGTGCTCTGTGTCACTCACATGCACGCTCTCTGTTTCACTCCCCCCCCCAGTCAGTTTAAGCCATAGTGACTGCACTCATCATGTATGCAGAAGGTATTATCCACCCCCTCCTATTCCTGCACGCTGACCATCATCCATCTCCTGATGAGGGACGGGAGGAGAGGGATTGAGAGTCTGAGGGGAGGTACGTCAGATGACAAAGAACTGCCTCCTGAGATTATGCCTCTCCTTTGATGTGCTTTTCAGACAGAAGAGGAGATTCCACTTCATTATTACGTATTCATCCTTCTTTTGTTAAATTCCCCCCTGTGCTACATTTCTCTTTCATACTTTTCTGTGCAGTCACGGCCTGTTAGAGCCAGAGGCTGCACTTTATAACTCTGTACTTATAACTCACTGTTGCCCCACACACTGACTGAACTGTCTGCAGGGCTGCAGGCTCCTGGTGTGGGTGGGAGACAACTTTTCAAGTTTAGATATTTATTCAAAAGCCCTAATGACAAAAAATAAATAAATAAATAAAAAGCAGCAAGTACTGTCAGTACATTTAGAGGCGGTACATTTGTGATTAGCAGTGGCTTTTAAGACATTTGCATTGCTGTGCCTCTGAGGTCACTGAAACAACATGAAGCTTCAATAAATTGCCAACTGTGAAAGATGCAGTATCAGACAGGTAATAAGGAACAGTAATAAAAAGCAAGAAATGAGAAAAAGGGAGCAGGATAGGTTAGAGCTGTTTGGATATAATGGTAAGAATATTAAGGAAAACTCAAAGAAACAGAGGCGGAAACACAGACGGGATTCCATGCAACCTTCAGGTGAAAATGAAGACCCCAAACCCAGACCCAAACCAGTGGTTATTCCGTATGTTGCGGGTGTTTCGGAGTTCTAAACATGATGTCCCAGTAGCTTTCAAACCCCAAAACACATTACGGCAAAGACTGGTTCACCCCAAAGA
>NW_013952405.1:860282-865241 GCF_001266775.1 Austrofundulus limnaeus | reverse complement strand
GTTTTAGGGTCAGGTAGGTACCTGTGAGGTTAGTCAGAGTTAGGCTGTAGAAATATAATGGAAGTCAATGGAATGTCTCAAAATGTCCTGATGCATCTCAGTAATCCAGGTAAAAAAATCAAAAGGAAAAAAATTTTATAGGTCGTCTGGACAGAATTTTGCCTGAAACTCTCAGACTGAAGAAGTCTCTTGGAAGAGAGACGAAACGTTTCATTAAAGAAGAACCCGTCCAGAGGACCTATACAATTTTTTTCCTTTCAAAGAAACAGAGCACATAAGACCATGCCACAATAAAAAAAAACATACATGTAATAAGAAAAAGAATTCCTCACACAGTGGGTTAGGTATAAAAACATAAAGCTACAGGCTTGTGGATTATACACACCATCATTGGTTATTTTTTTATATTGATCAAAATCCTACAGGTGCTTGATGGGTTAAAAAGATGTTTGAGCTACCATCTCCAGATCAAAGACTAAAAGGCAAAAAACACAAACTCAATAATAAACTACTATTTTTTAGTCTAAAATGTATTCTACGAAACTGGATTTGTGATAAGCCTCCCACGGTAACTCAGTGGTACAGGGAAATATTTAGAATCATTCCAGTGGAGAGTCTAAGTGCAAAATTAAGTGACAATACAGAAAACTTAAAGGCCCCCTGGCAGCCCCTGATGGACTTTCTGCCCAGTGATCCACAGTCTGACCTCCTTAAAGGAGAACTTAAATTAAACTGGAAATAATGTCAAGTAGTTTTATTTTTATGTATCTAGTTATTTCTTTTCTTTATATTTTTTCCTTTATCTTTAAGCTCCTCACACTTAAGTTTGTATCATAGCTACACCAACTTTGTGATATGTTAGTTCTGTGTTTGAAAAAAGAAAATAAATAAAAAGTGCTAAACAAAAAAAAAGATGTCTGTGTGTGAGGGTGAAGGGGGTGTCTCTCACTTTACTTTAGTATTTGTTTGCCTAATTATGTAACATTAAACTGTCACCATCTCTGTTTAGGCAACGTAAGAATTTTGTCTGATGAATTTAATGTTCAAATGGATAAACTTTATTATTACTATTATTATTATTAATTTGCAAATATTCACTTATTTTGAATTTGTTGCCTGCAAAGTATTGGAACAGCAAGTCAAATTCTCTTCTTTTTGTTGTACACTGAAGGCATTTGGGTTTAAGATCTAAAGATGAGCATGAGACAAGAGTTCAGAATGTCAGCTTTTATTTCCTGGTATTTACATGTAGATGTAAATGTTCTTCCATGAAGCAGCTCTGTTGTCCACCATTTATATTTTCAGTTCCAGGCTGAGTCATTTCTACCTTCTCCTCTCTGTCAACGCTCTCTGGTTTCATTTAAAAGAGTGAATCATCAGATATTGTCCAAGATTAACCTTCAGGGTGGATATAGCTCACTAGCAGCCTCGCACCGAGGACCTATCCACGTCATAATTTACCCAGAATGCTTTGCGTGTAAATTAAATGGCCCCGTCCGTGTAAAATATTTTTAAACTTTTAGTTTAAACATGATAAAAACTGAACATCCTACAGTATTTTAGTCTTTATTTTACAGTTAAAATATATGTTTATTAAACAAAGTCTAATGTTACAACTAATCATGGATCTCTGTTCCCGAAGTCGGCAAGCATGCCCCAGCCATGACATCACCTGCACCATGCTTCACATATGAGCTTGTGTCCTTCAGATCATCAGCAGCTCCTTTCTCCACACTTGCAGGAATCAAATTGAACATGAGTGAATATTTGCAATAAATAAATAAATAAATAAACAAAAAATGTATCCATTTGAGCATGAACTTTCTTGTCTTTGTAGTATTGAAAAGGACTGGTAAATCATCGTATTCTGTTATTATTTATGTTTTACAAAATGGACCAATTTCAGTGGAACTGAGGGTTTATACTATGTGAAAAGCGAGAGGCAGAGGACTACTGCGCGTCAGAGCCACTCTGCAGGACGAAACAACTAAGGTTCTGGATAAACTGCTCAATAAATGTCTCAGTAATAACCCAGTGTAGAAAAGGAGGAAAAGAGGAATCATCGTGGAAAGATGAGGCCCTGCACATGCGAAATGAGGAAGTGGCTGACTTCAACAAATCCCACGAGTGGCTGAACGTTTGTGCTGAGGACAGGTGTATGTTTTTTAAACTTTCAGTTTAATAAAGTTGGTGGGAAAAAAAAGAAAACTCAGATCTCTGTCCAAACGAATGCATAGATAAAATAATGGAGGACCCAAATTAAAATGAAATGGGACCTCCTTCCTTTATACTTTATGTACACTAGGAGGCGCTGGTTACACCTCAAGGTATTTTTTTTGGCAAATAGTTTTATTTTCAGTCTTAATTTAGGAGTTTCCTTTTAGAAATTCACTTTTATGTGTTTCCTGCTGTGTGTGTCACGAACATGGAGCGTTTGCTTTGCCTAACTCAACATTGTCCTGCCCTGTCAGTGAGAGTGGTTTGTTGGCTGGGCTTCGATTGGCAGAGAGCCTGAGTGCAGTCTTCATCTGTCCCAAGCCGCTTTAGCTCTTAACCCAACAGGCACCTCCCTCCCTCTTCATCTGCCAGCTGCTGCAGCACATGTGACCCTGAATACCCGAGCTGTCAAACTCAGTCACCCCTCTGTTAGCAAACAAATCAAAACACAGCGTTAATAGTGTTCAAAAAGAAAAACAAATAAAGAAAAACATGAACCAAAAGCACCTACAGTAAATGCTAATAAATATGTGGATGTGCACAGGCTCAGATACCCTGAAGTGAACTTCCTGGCGGCCTAATCCTGCAGATTAGGGACATGGAGCGCTGGGATGAAAGCCACTCTTTCTTTTGTCTGATAAAGCAAAAGGCGTGACCTCAAACCTTATCAGTTTATTCAGCTCCCCTGACTGATAATCATCAATATGTCACCCGAAAATGATCACACATTAAAATAAAACAAAATCCATAACTGACCACTCCTGACTAAGATTATTCTGTACAGTTTATTCTAAAGCAAATACAGTTTTATTGGTGATGCACATTAAATTATTGAATGTGCAGAAATCTTTATTTGAGAATGTTTCTGTTTATATTTATTATAGGTTTTATTCCTCTTATAGTTATTAGGCCTATACATAGAGAAATAACTTGTGTTTTGTTTTCAGGGTTTCAGTTTTAAAAAATTGAGTCTCTGCCACAAAATGAGTTTTTAGACATTTTGGAGTGAAACAATTAATATCTTACCTGTTGTAAAAAGCTCTGAGTATCCTCAGTTTAAATAAGCAAAACAACATTCTACCCAAAATAATTATGTTGACAGCAAATCCAAGCTGGGCCAATCCAATCCATGGAATAAAGTGAGGTTGCTGTCGCCATATAAGAGAGAGGGTTAGCCTCAGAAATGACTGGAATCAGTGGAAGTAAATACATAGTCCTCTTAAGGATAGTAATACCAACTTGTGTGTGTGTGTGTGTGTGTGTGTGTGTGTGTGTGTGTGTGTGTGTGNACTTGTGTGTGTGTGTGTGTGTGTGTGTGTGTGTGTGTGTGTGTGTGTGTGTGTGTGTGTGTGTGTGTGTGTGTGTGTGCGCCTGGGTTTTGTTACGGTTTTAGGACCTTTCCACATAGACATTTGCCTTGTCAGGACCAGTGGTCCTTTTGAGGACCAGACTGGTCCTAACATAGAGGAACACTATTAGCAGGTTAGGGATTAGGTTTAAGACTGAGGTTTGATATAATTCAAAAGCAAATCTAAAACAACTCCAGTTTCCAGAATTTCATAGAGAGCTTATAAAACTTGTTAAAAAAAAGTGGTTGCTTGAATCATCTTAACATTATTGTGTTTTAACTTTCCATCAGATGGCTTCACCAAACGTAGTCCTCTTCAAGTTTCACTTAGTTCTTCAGAAACTGCAGCTGGCTTGGTCTTCAGAACCACAGACTGTAAAACAAAACAAAACATTTAATGAAAAGGTGATATTAATCTCCTAGCTTTACTTTTTCTAAATTATCTTAGATTTGATCTATTTCTCCAATAAAACACTCTAAATAACTCCAAATCAGACTAAACGAGAACTTCCCAAAACTCCACTTTAAAAGATTTGAACTCTGTCTTTAAGTTTCGTATTGTTTTCTCATTTTCTGTGTTGCACATCTGCGTTTTGTTATCAGCCTTCACTCACATGTTCCTCATTTGTCTGCTGCCCTCCCCGGTTATATTCATCATAGTGGTAAGTTATTTCTTCTCAGCATACTGTTGTTTGTGTTGTCTTTTATCTCACCGGGGTTTCGGTTATACTGGTTTGCTTTGGTTCTGGTTCAGTTGAGCTCTATCATTGTGTTTTATTAGTGCTCTGTGTTCTCTGTATGTATAATATAATTCTGTTGACAATTATACAACCAGAGGAGGAAACTTGCACACAAAGAAGGTGTGCACTGTCAAGATTTGAACTGAGAACTTTATTGTGGAGTAATGTTGCAAAGCTTTCTTTCTGAAAATATATCTTTTTATTTTTAAAAGAGTGACAGCAATATTTATTGGATCTCTGTACCAACCAAAGCTGTGACTACTTTTTGTCTCTGTTGATCTCTTCATCTAGCCAAAGTCAGCCCTCCAAAATATTCCAGATTGATCTGCCTTCCTCATGAACTTATTTTGTTCCTCTCCAATCAAATTGCTTCAGCAGTTTAGCTTTTTAAAAAAAAGTCAAATGGTGTAATCCTTTTAAGCAGAGCAAACCTCTCAGAATGATGACATGTTGAAGCTCGTGTGAGAGGGTCAGTGATGGCCTGAAGCTGAAGCACTGCAGGAAACGTAGATGAAGGGATTTATCGACTTTTATTACAAGATGACTGTTGGAGTCGTGTGTTTTTTATTTTTTTGTTTTGGTTTGTTTTTAGAGCTAGACTATAAATAACTTTAGGGTAAGGTATTATCACTTGCCACATTAATAGACCAACTC
>NW_013952405.1:856282-857769 GCF_001266775.1 Austrofundulus limnaeus | reverse complement strand
CACACACACACACACACACACACACACACACACACACACACACACACACACACACACACAAGCAAGCAAAAACATTATTGCCCCTCTGCTTGGCTGCAGGTAACAAAATGTGTGTATTTTCTATTGTACTGTATAAATACTTGTCCCTCTCTGACAGCAAAAATAATTTGTTTGATAAAACGCCACCTTGAGTCACGCTGCATTATAAAAATCTAATTCACAGTCTTTACTATTTTTATTTATTGCAAATAATTAAAAACAGTCACACAACCAAAGCCCTGTTATTCTGTGTCTAAAGTGAAAGATCTATACAATGCCTCTGCATGTTTTCTCTGACAGATCCAACTCTTTATGATTTCATAAGGTATTTTTACTGCAGACCTCTCTGCTGGGATTCAGTTTCACTGTGCAGAGTTCCTGCTGTGCGGACTAATATCCAACAGATGGCGACACAGATTGTTCTAGTTCTTCCTGGCAGCTTTCATTTTTCTTTCTTTTTAACATTTTTTAAAATTATTGTTTTGTTATTCACATTTCTTTGGGGCAAAGTTGTCACTTGGTCTAAAAAACACTTCACATCTCTTTTATTCTCGTCATATAATTTCGCATTTATTTTTGGAATGTCTTGTTTTTATGTTTCATTCATGTTTGAGCTGTTATGTGTAAATGTTTCATTGCTTTGCGATCCTGACAACCCGCTGGAATTTAAATTTGGACATTTTTTCTGAGCGGGGACCGTTGTACTTTGAGTTACTGCAAAAGCTGTGAGAAACCTTTAAAGGAATCTTCTCATCTCTGCTTCACGCTGCGTTATGACAAGGCTCAAAGATTTGGTTTTTACTTGATGCCAGGAGGCCAACATTTTTATTACAGTGTAGGAACACCAGAGATGTGACAAAGCACAATGATTTATTGGTTTAATATGTCTTGTATCTGCTATGGTTGTAGGACATTTTATAAATGCAGAACAATATGATTTAAATGTGTTTCTTTTCTTTATTCTCTTTGTTGTGGGGCTGACCAACGTGGATCTCTGTGATCTTAGAGTCAAGGAGGCACGAACGGAAGACTCAGCTTAAGAAAGATCTCTAAATTTGTAATCGGAAAGAAAACAGAAGTCATATTTTAAAATGTTTACATATAAGTCCCAAGCACATATTTTTAATTGTGATTCAATAAAATGAAAGTGTCTTTTTTTAATTATTTAGAATTTACAAATTTTATAGATCAGCAAAAGAAAAACTCATGATCTAAATAAGTGATTTTATTAGTGTTAAAATGATTAGTGACTTTATTTATGAAGATTTTTAACGTGAGTTGTATCAAATACACAAAGACAAAATGTCGCTAAACAAATTAGTGATGTTAAGAGTGTCAGAATTTTCTATTGAAAAATCTGTGTGGGGGGCCTATGGTACTTTTGATGTAGAAATAACAACAAAAACAACAACAATAACAACAACAACAACAACAACAACAACAACAAC
>NW_013952405.1:844525-855860 GCF_001266775.1 Austrofundulus limnaeus | reverse complement strand
ATCTATCTATCTATCTATCTATCTATCTATCTATCTATCTATCTATCTATCTATCTATAACAAACTATGCTCAGGAGACAGAAGTGTCACTTGAAGACAATGTGAGGGCTCACTTTTGATGAGGCCATTTTTGTATTTTTTATGGTCAGCTTGCAATTGGTTGACTCCAAAAGTTAATCAGTTCTAGATGTTCATCTGGGATTATTTTTTTGAGAGTTTCAATAAAATCTGTCCAGTGGCTCGTGTAATTTTTGAAAACGCTGAAGACAAACAAACACTTTGGTTATGGTTGTGTGAGGTTGTAAAAAGCGAAAACAGAACTTTGTTAACAATTAAAAAAAATAAAACAAGTTGGCGTGACAGCACATTACTTACAGACAAAAAAAACACCTGGGGTTTGAGGAGGAGAGCACAGATGTGGTGGGAGAAAACCCAGAATGCTCCACTGAAGAAGACATTTGTGGACAGGACTTGATGAACACAAGTGACTGCAGCTGTGACCGGGAAGCAGTGAACAGGTGTAGGTGGGCTTGGCAGACTGGAAACATACTGAAGGAGGCGCAGCTGGTGGCACAAAAGAACACAGCATTGGCAATAAACACTAAGCAAATGCAGAAACTAAATGCCACCACCAAATGTAAGCTGGCGATAGAAGTGTAGTCCAAAAATTCTACGGTCTGAGGAGGGTGTGGTACACAGAGGGAAGAACACCTTCAAACACGTGTGTTGGTTTTAACGTGAGGCGTGATGCTTCACTGCCATGGAAACCAAACTCTGTGATTTGCTCTCTGCTGTGTGAGAAGACTCATCTGGAGAAGATTTCATGTCTCTGACTGAATAGGCCGTCATCTAATATTTCACACATACTTTCTTCTTCCCAGGCTGCTCACAGCAATCTGGCTTTGCTTATAGAGCGACGAGCAACGGGAGATCCCTGCAGCAGCCCACTGAAGAGGTGTTGCCTGCAGCACTGAACACAAATACATGACTGATTACTGTGTGGTATGTAGGTTACACAAGCTGATAAGCCTGTCAAAAAAATAAAGAGGCTTTTTATGTTCCAAAATGATTTTTTGAAGATCAACAACATTTGTTGAATGTTATCGGTTTTGAACCACATTCACATGGCTGATATTTAACCTTTTTTTTACCTTTTTTAATCGGCATTTTATTTTATTTTATTTTTGTTTGTGTTTGTCGAAACACTTTGTGATCCCTATCTTGAAATGTGGTATATAAATGAAGTTTTACTTACTTACTTTTCTGTAAGTGTACATTTAGTGATGCTCACCTATAAAACTCTATAGAGTAAAAATTGATACACACTTAAAAGCAAAGGGTTTTTACATAGAGGAATATTTTAGAAAGGGATTTGCTCTTCTCTCTTTTGTCTCAAACAGTGACTCTAAAGTTAACGGTGCAGATGTCAATGTTCAAACCAGAGATTCTAAGAAATATGTGAGAGCACCACTTTTAAGGTGAACAGTAAGAAATCACATTAGGAAGAGTCCAGAGTCAGAGTTCTCGCAACATGTTGATGTGAGTCTGACTTCCTCGTGAGTCTGAAGAGTCTCTTTCTCATAAAAGGAGTTTGTTGTGCAATGCACCTAACTTTGACAGAGAGTTAACTGTAAATAACTGTACTTATCAAATAGGATTAACCTTAGTTATGAGGTGTAACAGGTGAACAGATGACAATCTGTCACTTGCATCAAATTACATTAAACTAATCTGGATCAGTAATCTTTGGACAGCTAGGCCAAACCAGGTCCCCAGACATGAGACCAATAATGATAACAGATGGTTTGACTCAGAATCAGTCATATTATCATATTTACAATCATTGAAGTTCCCAACACAGTGTAGAGCTTTTAAGTTTCCACTTATTCAGTTAAGATGTTCCTGTTTTGGCTGGCTCTCATAACTCAGTGTGCATTATATACAGACAAGGATCAGCCTAAAGTCACACAGAAATGTGTCAGAACAAAAACTCAGATTTCTTGTACAAAGAGCCTTAGTAGATTTGTCATCTATTTAAACACTGATTGTGCGCAATCATTAAAAGTTTGTCACTAACTATTGCCATTGACTGTGTCTCGTGTAGCACTGAATAGATTTTAATGAAACTCTCAGAAAGTAATCATCAGATGTACCTCTACTATTGATTATCTTTAAGTCAACAATTTTACAGATGTTGAATGTCTGAGTATTACCCCAAACACATTTCCAGCTCCATATTGCATCAGATCGTACTCATCATTTACAAGGTTTGACCAAAACTGCTATAACCTTGTGCATTCACCAATGAATGTTTGGCTTTTGATTTTATTTTATTTTTTTCTGGTTTGAGCAAATTATAATTTTAACCAACTTGTCTGTCTTTTATAAAGCTCTTAAAATAATAATAATAATAATAATAATAATAATAATAATAAAGAAATAAGAAAAAAATGAAAAAGTTTATTCAAACTTTCTGTATTCTTCATGTCTCAGTATAGTATTTCATGACCTTTGATCATCGTAGAGTCAGAATAAAATGAGGCCGTTAACACTGTCGTAATCTGTATACAGAGATGAAGTGGGAGTGGCCATTCGGTGCCCAAGGAGCACGTTCATATCAAGTTTCTGTTGTGCTTTAGCTGGATGCATCTGTGGTCTGAGAGGATATGAACTCTCACAGGAAACACTGGATGGTGACTCTGCAACAAATCTTTTATCCCGTCCTAGCAGCTGTGGGGATCCCATGTGAGTAATGTACATGTAGCAGTCAGAGTTGGTGGGGTTATTTCACATGTAATCAGTTTGACATTTAGGAACAGGAAGCATGTTTAGAGTCTGACCTCTGTTTTACCTTCAGCCAACACCATCACCTTTCTGATCCTCTGGAGGAGAAACTGCATGCTCTCCACGTCCAGTGTCTTCTATTTAATGGCGATTTCTGTGGCTGACAACCTTGTCCTGATCTCCATCGTGGTTCTTGAACTGTCTTTGAAGTACCACCAGCTGGAGCCGTATTGGAGTTACGAGCCGTGGTGCAACCTACGAGACGTTTTTAGTTATGGAGCCTACAATGCCTCGACGTGGCTGGTGGTCCTGTTCACGGTGGAGCGTTTTATCAGCATACACACATGGAGAATCAAAGCTAAGCTCTGCACGCCGAGATGCGCCATTTGGACGATAACAATCACTTTTGTCTTTTGTCATCTCTCGGCCGTTCCTTACTACTGGTCTAACGCCTCGATCCAAGAGGCTAATCTGACCTCGTGTGTTTACAACACAGAGGCCCCGACCCAGTTTATCCACACCCTGGTTTGGTTTCAAACCTTCCACACCTATGTCCTCCCCTTTCTCATTATTCTCACTCTAAATGGGCTGACCCTGCGTCTCATTTCCCTTAGCAACAGGGTTCACGTCGCCCCTAATGTGACGTCTAGGATTCACAAAGTCAGGCCTCTTCTTCGCTCCAGGAGGAGAAAATCCGTGGTTCTTTTGGTGACCGTTTCCATGAGTTTTGTGCTGCTGTCCATCAGCCGCACTATAACCCAGATCATCCTCCGCACCACGGACATGTACACTTCAGATCGTGATGACTATGACCTCAAGATAAACATAGCAGCTGATATTGGCACCATGCTGAGCCTGAGCAACGCTGCCATCAACATGTACCTGTACGTGTGCACCCAGTCCAAGTTTCGCCTGGAGGTCTTAGCTTGTGTGAGACGGGTGACTTTTTACTGTAAGAAAACCTACAGAGTGTAACTTTGTCTTATGTGTGTCTTTGCTAAATATAACCAATAAAACTCTTTAAAATTTGAACAGGTGCATTTTACAAGCATCAAGGTGTTCATAACAGAAGTATGACTGACAGGCAACCTTCAGTTAGGCCAACAGTCCAAAAATAACTGTCTATTGTCTTTATTATGGTGTTTCATTCATTCTGTCCCTTTAAGGAAGAGATATGTTTTCTCCTCTTAATCATCCTGACACACGTCTTCAGTGTTTGATGTTGGATCCTAA
The DNA here is from genome assembly GCF_001266775.1 of Austrofundulus limnaeus. NCBI lineage: Eukaryota > Metazoa > Chordata > Actinopteri > Cyprinodontiformes > Rivulidae > Austrofundulus > Austrofundulus limnaeus. The sequence goes on along the minus strand of NW_013952405.1, from coordinate 851,843 downwards.
AATTATGATTTAATTTCCTGACTGTGAGCAAACAAACAAGAAGGGCTTCGCCTGACAACCATTATCTTTTTCAGACGAAGTCCAAACGAGTCAAATGGGCATAAAATTGACATTAAGGGTTGATTTCAAATAATTTAGATATCATACATTGACTGAAAAGAACACAAAAAGGAAACCTACCACAACATACGCAGGACTCTTTGGTCACACGTTGACAATAATTGTTGATTAGACACTATGAGGAAATAAAACAGAAAAAGAATATTTTGAAGTGAAGCAGAGGCTTTAGCCCTGCTAATTATTTTTAACATTTGAATTTAACTGCTGTCAAAAATGAATCGGTTGCAGTTGTACAGCCGAACACACAGGATTGCTCACCATCACCCTTTTACAAATTCATATAAATCATCAATAAAATGTATTATGCAGACTAGACTGAGAAATGGGCTCAGATATTTCTCCCTTTTCCTGTGCAAACAGATGGTTAAGTCTTAAAACACTTTTTAGAAGGAAATCGTGTGAAGGAGGAGACATCCTTGTCAGAAACACAAACCTTATGAAAGAACAAATGATCCACTTGCACTTTTGAAAGCTCTTCTTTCACACACTGACCTCCTGCTTCATGCTAAAAAATATCCATCTGTGTGGAGAAAAACAAATCAGGATAACAAATAAGAAACAAAGTGGAAACTATTTCAATTCTAGTAACCCAACCAAACTGAGTAATTTTAGGGTTATTGGGTGATCGTAATTTACTTACATTCAGAAAGCTGCATTTCGATGGATCAGCTGGAAGATTTTCAAAAACGGCGAGTAGATTTAGTCCATTTTGTTTAAATTTCAAACAGCAGAAAGGATTACAGGACAGGTGACTGAATACAGCTCAATAGAGAATTCAATAGAGCTAATCAAACCTATTGTTAAGCGATGGCCCTCTTTTGCATATGACTAACCTGTTTGTCCACCATGGGGAGGCAGTGCTCTTAAGGCTGAGTTCACCTGAAACTTATCAGACTGAAGAAGTCTCTTTGACGAGAGACAAAATGTTTCACTAAAGAACCCATCCAGAGGACCTACCGGTACTTATTTTTTCTTTTTGATTTTTCTACCTGGATTACTGAGATGCATCAGGACACAGGTGACTGAAGTTCTCTCTGGATGACTAACCCATCACAACTGTTTGCCTGGCTCACAAGAGATATGTTTTGGTTATGAAGCTGGGAATCGGGCTTAATGCTGCATTATAGGTTTTTGAAAATTGAAATCTGACTCCTCCCCTGTTTAATATTTGAAATTATTTGTGTTACTTGTATAATTATTTGTGAAATTCAATAAAATTAGTTAATAAAAGGAGAAGAATAGTTTGAAATCTTATACACAGTGTCGGGAGAAGCAGAACTTCCAGCACGACACGGAACTTGAAAAAATAAATCAATGTACAGGTGAGGAGGAATAACTAGTTGCATTTAATATGTAAAACATGCTCATTTTACCTAAACGAACAAACTAATTAGTCTCAGTACTTTATAGGTCTCATTAAAATACAACATTTCTTCTTTCAAAGTTTTGGTCAAAATGGCGGCTTAGCTGCAGATTTAAAAGATTTAAACTTTATTTAATACGCTGTGTTTAAATGTGAGTTTTGACAAGTTGTTGCAGCTGAGGGGTTGTATTTATATAGATTTTATTACTATTCCAAATTTAATTTCTTGCTACTTTGTGTTACATTTACTGATCTGGCTTCAACTTAACTAAATCTATGATTTAATAAGATAAATAAATTGTACAACATTTATATTACAAGACTGAACCAACTTTATTAAATGCATGATTTGAACAGTTTGTTGTGTTTCTGAACAATAAAGCAACTGAGGACATTTAAAAGCTGGTACAGAAGACTGAAATGCTACTTCTTCTTGCCACTTTTGGGAGCTTTCTCGAGTCCTTGGATGCATTTTCGTGGAATTTGATAATAATCTGAAATTAAAACGAAAAAGAAAAATAACTTCATGAGAGAAAAAAAAACAGTTTAGAAACAGTATCTTAAAGAAATAAAAGATAACATTGCTTACTGAGCAGCAGACTTCCAGTCTGATGGATTTGGTTGCCTTGGATTTGGACCAGAACTTTGTCCTTGGTTCCGGGGACTGGTTGTAAGACGGTGCTGGCCTGGACTCTGTGCTGCAAAGCGGTGGCAACGGCAGCAGGATCCAAACCATACACTTCCAAATTCTTTATCAGAGTCACCTACAGGGAGGAAACAAGTGCAGTTAAAGAAATACAGTAATCAGCGTGACTCAACAGGTCTGATCTGAACCGTGAGGTCAGGAGAAGAAATCCCCCAAATAAATCTGAAATCATGTGAATCACCTTTACAGCATTCATTCAAATGAGACTCAGACAATTCTGTATTTATCAGCCTATATGTTCAACTAAGCAGAAATGTCTGCCAGATTAAAGGTTTCTGTCTTGCATATTTTAATTCTTTCACTCATAACAAAATTTAAAACTTTTGCACAAAACTGTGTGAATGAGTAGTTTGTGTCCAATAATATGTTGTAAAATGAACTCAGTCTCATGTTTTTATAGCTTTAAATGGGTTCTCAAGTTAGATAAAAGTGTTTCTAATTTAAAAAAAAAGTTTCCTGTCCAGTATTCCAGGAACCGAGACATAAATAATAACTAAATGTGACGTAAGGACAGGAAACTGATGGGTTCATGTAGGTTACTTCAGGGAATCTTGACAGGTGCCAACATTTCTGCACCAAATTTAAAACTTATCAATCTTATAGCTCAAAGTATTGTTGGAACTCATCCTTTCAAAACCTAAAAATAGACATAAAGTTTCCATATTTTGTGTCTCACTGCATCAGCTCAGTCTGGACACACTTGAAAACTTTAAAATTTTGAGCTAGTTAAAAAAGCAAATATCAACATGAACCTACAGCTCTTAACTTGTAAAATTATTGTAAAAGCCTTCACCTTCTTATTAGAGCCTCGAGAAGCCACAGAGACGTCTATTGGCTCGATGTGGCCCTTTTTTATTATAGGTGCTTGTCCAGGAAAGATAAGCTGATAACATTCCTGCATTCTTCCCAAAGTTCTGTGGAGAATAAGATGGTGATATATCAAAATAATACTGTGTATCAAATGCAATGTCGTCGTAAATCATAATCACTAAAAAATGGAATTTAGATTTCTTTCAGATTTTTTTAAATCTAAATCTTTATTTTAACCCGTGCAATACAAAAGTATGATGTTAAACATCAAACACTGTAATAAGTAAAAGCTATGTAATTAGTCAAAAGCTAATTTGACTCCAGAGTTTAAAACTAAAATTATTTTATAATGAGAAAAGAAGGCGTTGCAGCCATTTTGATCAAACCATAAAAATAACTTTATGTGCAATCTTGTGATTTTGTGAGATCTTGACTGATGTGTTAGCTTTTTATTTTTTAATTTTTCAAGCCAACTGTTTCATCTGAGACATAAAAGCATCAGCTCCTGTCCTGCTGGCTTTTAAAAACACTTTTCTGCCTCTAGATTAGGGCCGATGACACATACATAAATAAAATAAAAAAGAACCGACTTTCATCAGGCAAGCATTTGCCTCTAGTCGTTGAAACGCTATAAATTTCCACAGCGAGTTCTGACTGTGTGTGTGTGAGTTATAGATTTGCCTCTAAAACCATCAGACACCTCACATCTGATTGTAAAACCCACTGAGGCAGATTTGGTGCAGCTCAGAGACAAAACTATGATTCTTTAACTCCTGTGATGCTCACGCCTCACAGTTTCACAAAAGATCAATATAGAGGTAATAATAATGCAGAAACAAACCTGAAGAAAAAGACCATTTCATACTTCTCTGCATGCACTGTGACTGTGTTTTCTCTGTTTATCTGATGTTTTTTGCTAATTCTGGCAGAAAAAACCTTGGATGAGGTCAAATGTTGGTGTGTCAGTAAAGCACGGTAATACAAAGTGCAGTTTTAGGTTTTCATTGCAAAAATATCATTTTGTAACTTGTGACAATATTATTTTTAACACGTGTTTGACTTACATAATTTTATGCATTTACCTATAAAATATAATTACTGCTTTCATTGTTGTTTAGTCTTTCAGTTCATTCTGAATCGAATTCTTCTTATCTGATCTTACCCTCACAGATGAACTGAGCAAGACACGAGATATTCACAACAGTGGATTATTTTAGCTCCTACAGGTTCTCACTACCTAATTTACTAAATGATCCAGGAGTTAGTTTGGACTTTTGCTCATGTAGTTAATACCTACATAACAATTTATACTCTCAACAAAACCACTTCTAAAACAAGCTCAAAAAACAGATTAATGGCTTAAAGATTATTATGAAACATCTCGTCTAGGATGTAAATAAAAGTTTAACACCCACCAGTTTAAAGCAAATACATCAATTCTAACAGCATTTCCATAGAAACCTCAGTGTTTGTATTAAATGACGTGTGACCCCGCCGCGTTGTGTATTTGTATAAATCATCTTTTGTCAGTTATGCACCTAAGGTTAACATAATGCTTTCGTAAACATAAATTATTCTTATATGTATTTTTTTGGGTATTTTCCCAATTTAGTCTGTCAAATAATCAAACAATCTATAACTTCTCCTTTACCTGCTAAAAAGGTCATCCCATTTGAGAGCCTCCACCTCCTGATATTCGGATTTCTCCAGCAGGCAGTCGCACAGGGTGGGATTTATGATCACAAAACTGGTTCAAAGTAAAAAAATTAAAAATAAAAACACTTGGTTAGATAACTTTCATTGCCTTCTTTTGCAATTTCAACTCCTTCATAAATCTAATCAAAAGACTGGCATCCCTAAAATCAGTTTCTTTCTTCACCAGAACACACACATACACTCATGAAATCAAAAGAAACATTAGCTCTTTTGTGTCAGAGTCACATTTAAACCTTTTAGATGACTGTAATCACATTACACGGCGTGTTGTCAGTCATTCTTGTTTAACAGCAGCTGTTCTATTCCTGGCCTCAGTTCGGAGCAACGAAGCACGACGACGTTGGTTTATTCGATTACTTCACAGGCTGTTCCTCAGACCTGTCACACTTTTAGACAACTTGTGCTCGACGAAAGAAAATTTTGTCCTGCATGCTGAAATAGGATGAATGTCGCGCCAATTTGACGCCAGATGATTGTTGTGCATAAGTTTCATACGCTTGAATAAGTTATCTTAAAGACGAGTTATGGATAAGTTACTCATAGGTCGACATAAGTTGTCTAAAATGTTTTAGTGCGACAGGGCCTTCAGATGACAGGTCGAGAAAGTCTCGTGGTAAAACATTTTATTGTATAAAACTCTCTTAAAAAAACTATTTCAACAAGCAGTGGTGGGCAGCGCTAATCCAAAAATTAGCTCCGCAATTCCCAAAGCGCTTATAATAATATAATAATATTCAGGTCCGCTACTTCAAAAATGGTTATGCCGTAGAAAAACTAGCGGAAGCTAATTTTAAAGCACAAGTTCAATTTGACACTTACTAGCTGACAATTCACATTCAATATATGCACAACACTGCCAACTAGCGATGTATGAACTCTTTTACAACTTAATTCTACAACCGCGATTGCTGGGGATGTGATTTCCTGAAACAGAMCTTTAGCTCCTGGTGTAAAAATTAAAAMGCTGTTGAGGATTGCTAGTTCGGCTGCTTCTTTGTCTTTTTTCTTTTGTTTGTTGTAGATTTTTCATTAAAGAAGCATCAATAAAGTAATTTTAAAACTGTTTATTGGAAAACTGAAGCGATGCATTCTGGGTACATGATGGACTGATGAGAAACGAAAGCACGAGGAACAGGAAACTAGTATCTTCCCTTCAAAATAAGAGCTTGGATTTTAAAATTTTCATGTTTCCATTGGATTTTAAAGTGTTCCAGTTCACCTGAAACTCATCAGACTGAAGAAGTCTCTTGGAGGAGAGATGAAACGTTTCACTAAAGAAGAACCCATCCAGAGGACCTACTTATTTTTTCTTCTTGATTTTTTCTACCTGGATTAGGACATTTTCCATGTAGTTGCTCCAGTTGACCACTAGAAGTCAGTCTTAACCAGCATTACATTTTTAAATCCTTTCTGAGTCTCTAACACCGTTGGCCGATTGGTTTGAGCCCCAGTGTTTAAACTTTATTGATTTATTTATTTTAAAAAAGGAGCTCTGATTGTAAAGTAAAATAAATCAATACATACAAAATTTTAGTATGGATTACAAACATTTACTGTTTTTGCTGTTGCCTTCTTGTTACGTAAGCAGACACAAAGCATTGTGGGAAATCAGAACCATGGCTCAAAGCGACAGTCAGTAAGGATGTATATCTTCTCAATAAGTGTGTTTATCTGGGAAGGGTGCTGTTGGACAGATCACGTGTGTTGTGATTCATTGACAACCTTAACTTCCACTGTTCAAGATAATGATGACTGGTAGATAATTAGTTATTAGCGGTACTGCATTTTAATTTTAGAAAGCACAAATCTGCTTATGAATGATAAAAATTAGTAAGACCGCTAAAGTGCAAATGAAATATTTAGGTCCACAATTAGCGGATTTGCGCTTTAGCGGAATTGTGCCCACCACTGCTAACAGGCAATAAAAACTGTGGTTTGTTGTTTTCTGCAGTTTTGAAATGATGCACCTGATTAGAACCAATCTGATTAAAACTTAATGATCCACTCACTTCTTGTTATTTTCATCCACCAGCTCATTCTTCTTCACGTACTCTGTAATTATACTTCTTACTTCAGCAGCATTCATTGTTGATCCTTTCCTAAAAAAAAAAAAAAGCATCAGCACTCAAATAAAAAATATAACTCTTTGAGGATATATAAAACTTCAGTAAATTTAGACAGAGAATAAACATCATTTGATTAGTACTATCATATTAATCATGTTTTGCTGATTTACAGGGACATTTTCCAACCATAATGAAGTCATTTAAGGATTCTTTGTGGTTTTATAAGGCTTGGTGCTTCCTGGAAAAGGAGACGTTACAAAGAGTATTGTGTAATACGAAATCAAACGCCAAACAAATGAGTGTTTTCAGAGATGAACATTTATCTTTTGAAAATTGACTCATCTCTTCACAGAGGTTGAGAAGTTAAGGGTCAGTTTAAACAAACTCTAAAGACGTTCCTGCTGAGGCGCTGGCATATCCATCACCTCTTAAACAAACACAAGCGCCGCCTCACGCTGCTAGGGCAACCTGCTGCGTGTGCAAACACGTGGCTACATGAAGACACACACACACACACACACACACACACACACACAC
>NW_013952405.1:834389-844420 GCF_001266775.1 Austrofundulus limnaeus | reverse complement strand
CACACACACACACACACACACACACACACACACACACACACACACACACACACACACGCACACACAACTAACCTCTTTTTTGCATCCAAAAACAGTGGCTCCAGCCGAGCAGAAACTGAGTAGAGAGTTGTGATCTCTGGAGGGTGGTATGAACTGTCTCCAACCTGCAGCACAGTTGATTCAGCACCTGTCTCCTCTGGAAAGCTAAAGGAACGCAGTCTACAAAAACAAAACAAAACAAAACAAACAAAAAAAAAAAAACAGATAAAAATTAAGAAAAGGAAAAATAAATGTGGGGAAGCTGAAAGACTGATTATTTTGTGCTTCATCTTAAGGTTGAGTTCTGGTTCGACTCACTGTGGATTTTTCCAGTCAACCTCAACAATGCTCTCCACACCCTTAGTGATTTCTTTCACACGCACCAGATTGTGCTGCTGCTGCATAACCTGTAGAAACTTGGACAACTGTTGAGAGGGGAAGAAGCCAGATAAATATTCAATTTAATACACATTTAAAAACTTGTAAAAATGTCTGAAACTGAATCCCAACGTATACTCTGAGTGCTAACATGAGATCTGTGTTTAATACTTAGTTATTAGGGTCAAATGTGTCTGTTAGCAGAAATCCTCATAAAATGGATGGATTTTAATCAACCTTTCAGGAAACAATTAACAGATGTTTATTAACAACTGATTAAAATTTGGATTCAGTTGAATTTAAGATGGCTGCCACAGTTAACTGACCTTAGAAAACACAAAAAGCTGTATTTAAGTCGATTTTAAATTGAATCCACAGTAAATTAACATCAGCTTATACAAAAAAGGTTATTACTGCTATCATTTTGTTATTATAGCTGATTCATTCACAAAACCTAATCTGATGCAACATCTGGCTTTTCAACAAAAATAATAGCAGTTTAAAATGAAAGGCGGCAGGTGATATGAATTCTTTCAAGGATTACTAATTCTTAAAGTGCATTAATGGTTTATCCTGGAAAACTGGCGTACCTTTTTATAGCTGGACTTTTTTATATCAAGCTGCTTTCCACTTGGGCTGAAAAGAAAAGCCATAAAAAAAAACAGTTGTAGTGATAGTTTTAATTCCGTCTCAGCAGGTTCTAAAAGATAAACTGTACCAGCAGGAGAACATGTGGTTGCGGAGAAACGTGCTCGTCAGCAGAGGGAGCTCTGACTTCTTCACTTTGCTCTTGAGAGCGTGCAGAAAGCACTGCAGCAGCAGGGCGTCCATTTCCTCTGTTCAAATCAAAACACGACGCTCAGATCTCTGGTTATGTGTTGTAAATGTATCACATCAAACATGTTTTCATCTGCAGTCGTCATGAAACAAACATCTTTTAATAAAGGGAAATACCAGCGTTTAATTAAAGTCCGTCTGGTGTTCTCTGTACCTTGCGGGGTTTTCTGTTCGTCTTGGTCGTCATCCTCTTGGTTCCTGCTACCTTCCTCTTCGTCTCCTTCCTGCTCAGCCAGACTCAGCTCGTTGATGCAACATGCCTCATCTTGAACCGTTTCGCCAGAACTCTGCTGCTCCTCCAAACTCTTCTCGGTCTCGTCTTCTTGTTCGTTCTCGCTGACGTCACAGTTGTCTTCGTCCAACATGTCTGCTTCAATCTCTCCGTCCGGTAAGGAAGGAGGATCTGACTTATCTCCAAATGCCCTAAAAAGACAGAAGATGTATTGAGTTATTTTACTGAAGCTAGATGTAGTCACCCCAGAAAATGTTGTCAGGAACACAACCAATGGCAATCTTGATAATAGCTAAAGTATTGCTATGCTTATCAATGTGTTCAGCCTCTTTGGTGTAGTTTTAACTAAAGGTAATACCAATTATGTGTGACCTTCAGGATTACAAAACTGCAGCACTGACCTCTAAGAGCTACTGCAGCCCCCAAAACCCCCACAGTAGAGACTACAATAAGTTCATTTGAATCCATATCCTCTATAAAACTGTGGTTTCATTAAACAGGAAACTGAAAGGAATATTCTACTCAAGAGATATTACAATGAAACGTTTTGCAAATTAAAAATGAAACACGTGCCATGCACATCAACAACCTTCCATCAGTCTTACAGCATTATCTCTGCAATCAAGTCCAATGGTGACATCATCATGCTGCATCTACCCATCAGGTATACCAATCAGTGGGGTCTCAAAAACTGGTTACGGCTAAAGGTGATACTTGAGACACGTCAAAAACTCAAAATGGCAAAAAACTACACAACCAGAGCAGCCAGTTGTTTAAAATCATGGTTTCTTTGATGTGCACTTTATTTTGCCACTCACTTTGGCTTGCTTTGTAACCACTTTGGCAGTTTCCCAAAGTGGTTTATGGTTTAATAAAAACCTCTCAAACGTCTCCAGCTAACACTGAATCACAATAAGACAGTGCTAAATAAAGAAGCAAAAGCACTCAGGACTCAGTAAATACAACCTCTGATCTGACTGTTCAGATCAGTTCAAAGGTTGGTGTCAAAAAACAAGCAGGGTCTAGACACAATCTCTAGAAACCAATTACATTTATGGCAATTGCTAAAAGCATAAAATATGGGATAATTGTAACAACATTCATAAACAGTAGCCATAAATGAGTAAAATTAGCAGAGGAAACAGGAGGTAAGGTGAGAATTTGTCATTATATCTTTGTTGAACTGACTTAGTATGTATTTTTAACCAGTGATAGTTGGGTTCACAAGACTCTCCTGCAGCTATTTTGCAGGTGGGGTTATGTAGGGTTGGGTGAAATTGTGTCGTGTGTAATTACGGTAATCATCGGAAAAACTGTCAACAGTGATGGTGATGTATTATTGTGTGCAACAAACTTTCACTATCAAGTGCGCATGTGAGCTTGTGAAATGATGTCCTAATTTTAGAACACAGGGTAATTCATTTAGAGTCATAAGCATTCAATGACCATCTATTAACTGTCAAATTAGTTATTATCGGCTAAATTCTGATTCTTTTTTTTTTGCCCACTATCTCCCAAGCCTGGTTGGAAGCTGAAAGCTTTAAACTGCATATAGAGACAGTTTGAAGTGATTAAAGCCATTAATTGATTCCAAACACAAACATGATTTCAATCTCACTAAGAAGTGAATGTATATGTCAGCCATACAAGCAGCAGCATTTTGTCTAGAATAAATACATCTTAGTCCTAATCTCTGCTCCTCAAATTTGGGTTTTCATGTAACACTGCAAGAATAAACTTAGGGTGTTAAAAGGAAATCATGTTGTTGTGCACAACAAGGTGCACAGAAGTAATGACAACAACCATTTATCATGTTAGCTTTGGTACAGAAGCTCAAAGTCACAAACCAGAGATAATCCTTGTACGTGTGGAGAACACACACTCCTCTTCCTTTCATCCCTGAACTCTGCATCTCTGAACGGGACACTGCAGCTTTGCCAACAGCAACTGGAGCCCTGCAATCATCCAGGACAGCAATGAAGATACATTTTTTTATGAATGTAGAAAAGACACAGAGAACCATTTGATTTAAAACAAACCTATTTTTCACAATCGTAACCGCACAGCAGTCCCCTTGGTTCACATCTGGCAGGCCACATGAAGGCACCACCACACCTGGCAGCATGAGATCTTTTGGAAAAGAGCAATATTTTCAATTAAATCTTTTTTTTATGTGAACACACAGACATATTTGAAAGACAAACTTACCAGCCCCTCCAATCAGCTTCTGAAGCACAGGAGCCCATGTTCTGAATACTGGGAGGAGGGTAGGACGACGCCACAGCACATACACTGAAAGAATGAAACAAAACACAAAAACCTGAGCAAATCTAAAAGTGAGTCGTTTTACTCTACTACTTCATTACCTGTTGGATGAAGTTGTTTCTCCAGCTCAAAGAAGAGGGGGTTCTTGTGAAGAACGTACAGTGTCACAGCTTCGCCCTTGTGTGCATAAATCTTCACCACACTGCACTCCTCTTTATTGGGGACCAGCTCTGACAGCTCATCAGCAGACAGTGAAGGAAATGCAGCCAAAAGATCAGCTTTGAGCTTTCTCCTAGAGAGGCGACAGAACATATTTGATTTACTTCTGTGGTTTTTCCTTTTATCTGGTAAAACGGTGATGACTTTCTGTTTGAAGATACCAGTTTACTAAACTTAGAACCATCAAATTATCTTTAAGATATGACTAAAATTCACAGTAAACATCGTGATTTTCATTGCAGAAAAACGAAAACCCAATTCAAATGACACATGGTCATGATTAACACAAGTTGGTCTTAAAAGGGGAAATGACAGATAACTGATCTCCTGCTGCTATCTGAATATGATATCCGATGATTCAGCAACAGGCAGAAGAAAACAAGTGACCAGACTTGTCTGTCAGCAGGAATGACTCACCGGTCTGATCCTTTGATTGCGGTGTTGGATTTTACACGAAACGGTTTTGCAAACATTTTGTCAGAAAATAAAATATCGCGACAGTCAGTGAATCATTCAGCACGTTTGCTGCTAAAACACCCGTCTTTCGGTACGACATGGAAATATTTTAACTCATGTACCCCACAGAAACATTTCCCCCCCATCCACACATGGACGGTCCGACGTGTATTTACTTCCGTTAAGAAATTGTACCGCTACTTAACATTAGTTCCGCACCCAGATGTTACGGAGCCCACTGGTGCAATTGGATTAAAAGATTTAAAAAAAAAAAAAAAAAATAATAATAATAATAATAATAGCGTGAACATTTTTAGCAGCCCTGTCTCTCAGTGAGAGATAGGCTACAAACATCGTTAAAGTCATATTACATATAAATACAATGCTTTTGTGTTTAACTGTTCAAATAAAGGTATCACTTATTATTTTTATGTATGTTTAATCCAAGGACTATACTTCCACAGTTCTATCTTAACAGGTATTTATTTTATATTACAAGTACTTGTGAGATGATATTGAATGCCCCAAGTGTGTGCCAGAATACAATTTTTTTAGTGTTCCTGAATATGACATAACTTTGACCCCTTTCAACTGCAAAGACATGGGATTGAGAAGTCTGTTTTGAGCGCTGAGATTTAATTAAAATAAAGCTTTTCAGACAAAGAAAACTCTAGTCGTCACTTGTATCACGTGCCTTGTAGCTGCAACATACAGTGCTAAGAATTTCTTCATGCATAAGCGCAAGTGACAGAGGTATGTCATTTATTTCTATATTAAAATAAAAGTGAATTAATCCAAACTTGTCTGCATGAACAATCACATGGAAGTGACTGCAATACCTATCTTGTGGTCATGCATTAATATTTATAATAATAACGACATTTTTAGCTATCTATTGCTAGTCAGTTATTATATTTGCTTCCGAGAACTACACATAATAATAAAAATAATTAGTGAGTCAATTTTGGAAACACATTTCATCAAGTTAGCATAGATGTTAAAATGAACCCGGGCTAATTTATTTACATATACGAATGATACACATAGACATAATAAATGTCACAGGGTTGCCAGATTATATGGAATTTCTTATTTCACAGATAGGAAAAAAATATCCAGCAGTTAGTCACACTGTGACTGCTGGATATGGGCACCTGTGACCCCTGTGATCCTGAAAGGAAGAAACGGGTATAGGTAATGGATGGATGGATGGATAGAAAAAAGTTCAAATTGCAAAACTGAAACCAAAATTAGAGTCAGATGGCTCTGATAAACAGGTCATTGCTGTTCATGTGACAAGTTTCCTTTTTTATGGAGAAAATTCCATTGGTTAATTTTGCCTCACCCACTTGAATTTCTGGGCTCTTTGGCGCTAATATGATTAGGAAGGACTTTCTCAAAATCTTGAAATGAACATAATAAACAGGATGGAAACTTGGTTTAACAATCATCAGGATTTATTTGCCTTTTGTCCTGTGCTTAAAAACAGAACTATTTGACAAAAGATGAAGGCATCAAGGTAAACTCTGCAAAGAAAACAAACAGATCTGTAAGTATTTGTGTGACTGGCCTACATTGTTGTAATACCAGAGTAGATGCAAGGCTTTGTTGTTTATATGACTTATGTTCTCTAACTGTTCAAAGTTATTGTGTAGCTTTTTCAAAGACAAATTCCTCACAGAGTCAGTCGATTATGTATTGGCAGGCCTCAGGCTTGTTAAAAGTGTTGGCTTCTGCTGTGTTTACGCTGCCAGTCAGCAGCCTTGTGCACCAGACCTTCAGTTACTGAGACATGATTAAATTCAAATCTAAGTGTCATGATTACAGCTCATTCTCACCTTTGGCTAGTTTTTAAATGTCTGAAGACATGAAAAAGATCAGACCATTTGTTTGTTTACTTGATTTTGAAAAAAAAAAAAGGTTTCTGTATTTAACCATTTAAAGGTTTAGTTGACTAGACTGATGCCTGATTTCTGAGGCCTCAATAGGGCATGTGGTTTTTATTTGCATATTTGTATGTGCAGAACAGCGAATTTCTGCTTTGGTGGTTTTTACAGGCTCCGTTTGACTTAAGGAGAGCAGAAACATAAACTATGCAGTGTCCACAACAGAAAACATGTAAAAACTGTAACTTTCACGACATGTTTTCTTTTGGAATGTTTTACATTTTCTTTTTCTTGCAGCCTATTTTATTTTTGTAATGAATTTTATTCGGAGAATTGTGATGTCTTGAAACGTAGCACAAAAAATATTTTAATATGATGCAGAAAACAAAAACATTTTGTTGTAATCATAGAAAATCATTTGATGCTTGTATTTGGCATTTAAAATATGTTTTTTTCTTCTTTTTGTGCCACTTCAGTAGAAAGCAGAACTGAATAGCTGAATATTAGTATCTTAGCTTCTTCATCATCAGTGGCTTTTTTTATAGGAGAAAAAGAAAGAGAAAGAAAACAGTGAAATGTGATGAGAAAGAGTGAAAGCATGATTAGAAGATATGTGAAATATATGTTGAGTAAACACAAGACATCACACCCGACCTCTTGGCTCCACACCTACAAAAACAAAGATAACAAAACCACAGCAACAAAATGCATATCTATATAATTATAATGACTATAGCCTTGCTGAAAACCATACCCACATACATATATAAATTTATACATATACGTACACATAAACATACTACATATCCAAACACTTTCATATATATACATATACACATACACATATACATATATCTATACATACACATATGCACATACCATTCAGTCAGTGCCCGAATAGAAAACCCAGGATGTAAACACCTGTTTGTGTGTGGTTGTCAGCATGCATGGATCTCTCCAATGGAATGTTTCAAAGTGACTGTGGGGGACCACAGACCCGACCCGCAAAGCCAGAAGCCGACACAAGGGAGACCAGCGCCAAAGACCCCAAGAGGGACCCAAAGCGTGCGGCCCCAGAGACACCCGCGCCGGAAGGGCCGCCCACCCACCCCCAAAGAGGACCACCGGCGAGAACCGGAAGAGCCCCACCAGCGACCACACACAGCAACCCCTGGGGCCAACAGCGACGAACTCACAGGCCCCGCCGGTACCCACCGCGCCAGAGTGGATCCAGGCATGGACACAGAGGCCCCCACCCCCATTTAAAATATGTTTGACGTCCCATTTATTATTACTCTGCAGGTCATCTTGAACTATATGAATTTCTGCTGCACAAACAGTTAATTACAGCAAAGTGTTAGAGATGAATAGACATTTTAACACTTTTACCAGACTTAATTTGAAGAGCAAATCTGAATGTTTCAGAGAGAACTGTTAGAAGAATGATGGCAAAATGTAAAAGAGTGCATATCATAAAATGCAGCTCAAACTGTTTCCACGTGATGTTTTGCTCTTGATCTGATTTGGGGAATTTCATTAAATTTCAACAGTAAAACTCAAAATATGTTAAAATGTTGCTTTAATTAAACATTGCATATTTGTGGTGCCAACATGTTCAGGGACATTATGTTCAAATCAAAATGTTATAATTATTATCCCCACTGCCCACACCAATTTAGAGGTAATCATCTGTCTGCTGGACAGACAAAAGATGCTTTTTTTTCTTATTTAGCACAATCATAGAATATAAATCAATTCCCAAGAGGAAAATCATAATCATATAAATTGTAATATCTGAATATGAAATAAAATAATATTGAATTAAAGCATCTGCTTTCCCCTCACAGTCATATAAATCTTCTACAATAAATGTAAAAAGTTGCTGAAATGTCTAAATTGGACGTTGCATGACACAATTTGTGCCTGTTGTTGATTTCAAATGAACTTAAAAAAATCTGTTTTTATAAAGTAGTTGGCCTTTTGTTGTTTTCCACAAAAACAAAAGAGCACAATAATGTGGTTCCTGAGGTGAGATGATGCACGTCTTCACATAGCAAACTGGGTCTTTTTAAAAATGTTTCTTTATGCTATGAAGCTAAACTGAAAATGCCTTAAAATGTGATTAACTTTTAACTTTAACTAAAAAAAAAAATAAAAAATGAAAAAACATGTTTAATTCCTAGAATTCCCATATAAGTAGTTTGTGTAAATAAGAAGCATTTTAGCCTACTGCTCCCACAGACAACATATACTGTATGCCTCCTTGTAAAAACTTCACATATGCTGCATGTATGCAGTTAGAAACAATAAATCCTCTGCAATAAATCTGTAACAGCGAATCACTTTATGAGTAAAAGGGATCATTAGGAATAAGTTGACTTAAATGTTTTTTATGTCTGCTGACAAATCATTTTTCTGTATATGTTGATGAGCCAATAACACAACTTTAGATCAGGTAAGAATGATCATTCAGGTTTCTAGGCATGTTAAAATAACATACATATGTAGACAATGAACAATAGTTGAAAATAACACATTAGTGGTGAAATAATTGTTTGCACATGCCTGAGACTGGGAGAGATTTCGTCAAAGGTTTTGGATTTGTCTTCAGTCAGCAGTTTAACAAAATGTTTTTATTCATATAGCAACATATTTGTAACAAAATTATACATAAATTACAATATTTTGGAAACAGTGTCTCATTTTCAGACTTTTCACAACATGTCCCAGTGGCATAACATTTAGTTTCACAGTAAAATTGTAAAAAACTGGACAGTAAACTGAAGAATAATGCATGTCTGCAGACCTCATATATTGTGTGTGTGCGTGTGTGCGTGTGCGTGTGTGTGTGATCTTATAAGACTGTTGGCTTGTCAATCTAGTCAAAGTTAAACTCTATTTCTCTAACCTGATTGAGGCCACACAGAGACCTGTGCATCTACTACAGGTAAGATATTAGTTGATCATACCTTTCCAAAGACCCTCATTTAAAGTGGTGAACTTTTAATTTAAATATGAAAAACACACTTGGAGTCAAGAAGTGACATAAGCATTTTCTATGAAAGTCTTTAGAGGAATTTTGTTTTGCTAATAGGATCCATCTTGTCATGAAGGTTTTTCCTCCTCTTTAAACACACTGTGTTTGTATACATTCTACTCTTTATCTCCTCTTGTGGTCTGGCAATGTGCATGCGCAAGAACAGAAAAAAAATGATTTTTTAAAAGAAATATGAGAACCTAAAGCCAAAGGATCTGATGTTTCTAAGGAAAGGATCTGTTCACCAGACACGTTGGCTCACAGCCCCCCTGCTTTCAGTTCATTCGTCATCTTATGCTTTCTAAGTTCAAAGATCACAGATTCCTGAGACTTCACAAGATCAAAGCATTTAATGAGAATGAGTGATGGTCAGCAAGATATTTAAGTGGCAGCTTTTTCACGAGGTGATGGTATTTATGACAGGACTGTTTGGATAATTGGGTGAATGCCTTTAGGCATTCAACCTATTGTTTTTATGTTTCTCTTTATTATTATTATTGTGTGAATGCCATTAGGCATTCACACTATTGTTTTCGTGTTTCTCTTTATTGTGTGAATGCCTTTAGGCATTCAACCTATTGTTTTTATGTTTCTCTTTATTATTATTATTATTGTGTGAATGCCATTAGGCATTCACACTATTGTTTTCGTGTTTCTCTTTATTGGGTGAATGCCTTTAGGC
>NW_013952405.1:827434-834062 GCF_001266775.1 Austrofundulus limnaeus | reverse complement strand
TAATAATACATTCATCTGATTGTAGAAAACATAAAAATTTGGTCAATTTTAGATATTGAGCTAAAACGTGTTGTGGGGTGGTGGTAGCTGAAAATAATTAAAAACACAAAGTCCAAGCACTACACATCACTCAACATCTTTGCTTAAAACTTTAAATATTGGCATAAACCCTATTTGACTGTTAGCAAAATATGTCACGAACCACTGGACAGAGTTTGATGAAACTTTTACAAAGTAATCACTGGAACTAGCTACATCAACAGCAGGTTTATTTTCAAGTTCACATTGACAAATAAAATGTCTTCAACTTGAGACTAATTTAGTTTTATTAATACTTTAAACTGAAAAAAAGTGTTGCAAAGGGAGTTTGGCGGTTCCTGGCTGTTTCTGTTTTAATGACTTACCTAACTAAGGTCTTCAGTGGCATTTATTGTATACAAAATTTCACCAAGCACAGTCCTCCACCAAGTTTATTGTTCTTTTATTTTTTATTTTTTGCTCCACATTTCCAGTAAATCTGACGCAATTTAGTAATAAAGCTCTTTTGCCGATTCTTGCTGATGGACAAAATTACAGGAAAAACATTCCTGGAGCTGAGCTATGTTAAAGAAAGGAAAACAATATAATTGACTCAATAAAAAGGTCATTTTCTGCTTTTTTTGAGTTCTCTCTTATAGGAACACTACCCATGTGGATTTATGTTTTGATAACATCAAACATGGATTAATTTTCCAACCATCACAGGATGCATATTAGTTTCACTTGCATGTGAGAATTTCATTTAATGTTTTTTATCTCAAATGGTAGACATGAGTATAAATTCCATCCAGTCACAGACCCCTAATCTTGTCTTCGTGCTCACGAGGAGCATGATCTCTAAAACAATTTCCTTTCCCTGACTGAAGTTTTTCAATAGCCAACTTTCAGCAAAATGCTGAATAACAACAGATTTTGTTATTCTTGTGCTTTTATTTCACAATTTAAATATGTGTACTTGTTTTAATTAAAGTTTCACTTCACATCTTCTCTCCCTCCAGAAAATTAATAACAATAATCTTTATTGGAGTGAGAAGTATTTAATGAGCGACCTCTTGTAATATATAATCTTTACGTTGTGTTGTACTGTTAAAAGTATGTTTGTCTTTACAAATATTTGTTTATTTTGGTACTGATGTATTGACAACTTTTCATTATTTGAGTGAATGAATGAGAGAGGAATGAATTTCTTTTATTTATTTACTAAAAATATTTCTTGGTAATTTTCCATCAGATGAAATGTAGAAGAGAAACATGTCTTTCTTTCATTGGTAACAAACATAAACCTTTAGGTATGCATAAAAAAATGTCAACAATTTGAACAAATTTTAAAAGCCCCAAAATACGGATCTGGTCCTGCTATCCCACTGCTGATGTTCTTCCTCCGGGGTATTGTGTAAAACACACACCTGAATGTTCCTGATTAATCTTTGTTTCATAAAGGCACTCACAGCTGATGCTCAGTTAATAAAACGTTCATGATCTGCAGCATCTGGACTCTACTTATCCTCTTAATACAGACAGAATCAATAAAGGGGTAGGCATTTTTCCCTCCTCACACACTGCATCTGCATTTTGCCCTATATTTTCTCTCTCTTTTTTTTAAATAACTGAGAACACGGTGTTATCATTTTTTGGCAACCCAAATCTAAGACCAGGTCAGAAATGGCCTTAAAACCTTAAAGCTGAAAGATGGTTTGTGTTGGCTGTTATGCTCTGAACAAAGTCCATTTCAAATCTCCGTGTGGTGGAGCTGGGTCTCAAAACAAATCCTTCTGAGGAAGTGAGAGTTTAGCTAATCCGTCATTATCTGCATTTAATTTTCCTGCAACAGAGAGGAGGATGTCAGTGGTAAGCCCTGGTCTGAAAAGTATTTGCAAAATAATAATGGTTCCCCTCTGTACACGGACGCCAGTACAACCATATGTTAACGTTCTCTACGGCTTTGAATGCTATAATTGAAAAAAAGTAGAGTCTGAAGCATGCAGAAAAAGAGAAACATGTGCAAGAACTATTATCTTGGACTAATAACAGGGTTTGGCACCCTTTACAGGTACGTACTGTATGTACTGATAAAAGTACACTAACACTCAGGAATTAGATTTTAATTGATTTTTTTTGTGCCATTGACAGCCTCGGAAATATCAGCTCTGATTAAGATCTTTGCATGTTTAGTGCCACAATGGACTCCACCCTCTGTGACCTTCATCATGACACAAGTATAGTGTCAGCTATGCTAAGAACAAGGTATAGTGCTGTAATGGAAAATTAGGTTGTTAAAAAGCAGATGTTCTGCACGGTTTACAGCTGGTTTTGTTATATACATAGCTGGAGGTGATATGTTACAGTGTAGTTTACATGAAGGGGGGAAAATGCATGTAGACTAATGGGCGGTTGGAGCTATAGCTGCAGCGGGTGGTGGTATTTACACTTTCCCAGCAACATCTTCTCCTCAGTCCAAAGAAAAACACAGACGAGGTGAGCCAAGAAGAAGCCATTGTCAAAGATCAAGCAACCAGTGGGTATGTTGTTCTTTCTGTGTTTAAAAATTCATAAGAGTGCCTACGGCAGAGATGAAATTTTAGAGGTTTATGTAATAATTGCTTTCCTTCCTCTTGCCTTTAAAAGACATAACTAACCAGTTTTTCTGTTTGTTTTCCATCAGTGATCATGCGGCTTTTGGTGGTGCTTCTCTTACTGGGACTAGTGGATATGAACCTGGGCCAAAATCACGGCTCGTTCCAGTGGTTATCCCACCTGCGAAGGCGGTGGCAGAATGCCGATTGGCAGGCGGAGGAGGTAGATTGTCCCCTGGAGTGTGACTGTCCAGCATCCTACCCAACAGCCATGTACTGTCACGGCCGCAACCTTCAGCACATTCCGTACGTTCCCTCGCATGTAAAGTATGTCTACCTGCAACATAACCAGATCACGGGCATCCAGAAGGGGGTGTTTGACAATGCTACTAACCTGGCCTGGGTCATTTTGTCTCACAATAAGCTCAGCTCGGACAAAATCAGCAACAGTGTCTTCACCAAGTTAGAAAGTCTGGATCGGCTCCACCTGGATCACAACCAACTGACCAGTGTGCCTGATAACCTACCCAAGTCTGTCACAGACCTAAGGCTCTCTTACAACAAGATCTCAAAAGTTCTGTCCAACGCATTCAAGGGGATGACCAACCTGACCACTCTGGAGCTGCAGGGAAATGTCATACAGGACACAGAAGGTGGCTTTAAGGGACTGAAGTCTTTGACCAAGCTTGACATGAGAAAAAACAAGCTGAAAAAAATCCCCATGACCCTTCCTGAGACGCTACAGCAGCTTTATCTGGAGTTTAACAACATAGAGGAGGTGCCGGGTGGTTTCCTCACCGCATGTCCTAAACTGCAGTTTGTCCGGTTGGCTCACAACACCCTGACTGATAAAGGGCTTCCATCCCACGTCTTCAACACCAGCACACTCATTGAGCTTGACCTGTCCTTTAACAAACTGGAAAAGATCCCTCTTGTCAATGGGAACCTGGAGAACCTGTACTTACAAGCCAATAAGATCAAAGGTATGGATACTTAACTGTAACCCAAAGTCACAGAAAGTCTTGGAATTTTTATTAGGGATGGGATGATTCAGCTACAGAACAGAAGTCCATTTTTACTCTTTTTCTCTTTGAACTTTTTGAATCAGGCATATATATATATGACAAATGCAGGTAGAGGATGTAGAGAAACTTTACTGCCAAACTTTGAGTAGCAGCATGATTTTAAAAGAAAAAGAATGCCCGAGGTCCTGTTTCCTGAGCAGCATCTGCAGCTTGCTGTGGACATGCAGCCTAATCAGAATCAGAATCAGAATCAGATTCAGAATCAGAATCAGAATCAGATTTGTTGGCCAAGTATGTTGACACACACAAGGAATTTGTTTCCGGCTGTTTGTGTCTCTCTAGTATTAACACTGTACAGATACTTTACATACAATTTACACATATTACACAATATACAGAAAGATTCACATTATACTTCACTTAACCAGGATATACATGTGCGGTGTGCTTGTGTTATTCACATAAAGGTATAATATGGTTTCAATCTATCAAAACACATAATGTAGAATAAGTGATGAAATTTAAAATGGTACCGTACATTTGATGCTTTGAATGTGACTTGATTTAGTTAATTAGGTACTAAAAAGTGATAAAATACACCTTTTGGAAACAGTAAAGCTTAAAATCTTCATCCTTTATCTATTACACTTAGTTGACAACGATTGTCATTGATTCTGGCCCTTGAGGGCTACCATCCTGCAGGTTTTAATACTTTCTCTTCTCTTCAGCAGGTCCACTGTATAAATTATATGTGAAGTATCCTGTATATTGTAAAGATTAGAGAGACACGAACAGCCGAAAACAAATTCCTTGTGTGTGTCAACATACTTGGCCAAAAAACCCGATTCTGATTCAAGTTCTGCTGCAGCCTGTCAATCACTTCTTCCACATCTCACTGTCTCACATCTCACTTACAGTCTGGCATCAGAAAAATTGCATAACTTCTGTTCGACACCCCACCTTGTACACTGCACTATCTCAGAACTCTGTCTGGGAGACAATGCTGTTTGCATTGTCTGATTTTTCAGAATCTTCCGTTGTTCTTCTGATACGTTGTTCTAGTAACACAATAAAATCTAATTATCCTGCTGTCACTGTTGTATATATGCATAGTTATGTATTTACCTCACACAACTACATATGTGTAAGGCTGCTACACTGTGGGAGTGTTGTGGGAGAGTATAGGGAGGAATTATGATGGTTTTATACTCATTAGTTTCATGTTTTGTTGACATATAAACCAGCCTTTATCAATTTGAAACAGGTGTGTTGGAGCAGGGAAACATCTAAAACATGCAAGATGGTGACGCTCGAGAACCAGGGTTAAGGACCGATGCTTTCCACCTAACATTTTATTCAAGTGGCATCATGAGATGCTCACAAATTAATATTTATAGATGTCTGATTTGCACAGTGTGTGAGGAAATGTAATTTACCCGTTTCATAGAAATGTTCTAAAACTACCCGGAGTATGGCTAAATGTTTAAAGTTCACACATCACCATAATTGCTTCAGATTGTTATTATTTTTTATTAGTTTTATTTAGAATTAGGCTGGACCATATTTAATTCTCTGCTCTGTTGTAGGAGTGAAAGTGAACAAAGTGAACTTTGTGATTTCACAGCACTTTCGTTTAAGAAGTGTTGATCCAGAGAATCAGATTTGGTTTGATTTTTCAACTTCATGAACTTCCAAATATTTTTATCACATATTCTCTAAAAATACGTCATTTATTATCAAGGCTGAGTTCAAGATTTCTTAAATTTATAGAAACAAACTGTCCTGTCCTCTAATTTTATTTTCAACATCTGGTAATTGTTGCACTCCTGTAAAACAGAAATATGCAATCTCAACTTCATATTTTAGCATTGACATATTGCAAATTTTGAGAAGTAGGTATTAAAGGTTTAACCTGCTTTCATTTCTGATGTCCCTTTCAGAATTTTCCCTGAGCAGTTTCTGCAGCACAATCGACGTAAGAACCTTCTCCAAGCTGAAAGTACTCCGTTTGGATGCCAATGAGATCAGTGCCAAAGACATTCCTGTCGAAGCTGCCTACTGTTTGCGGCACATTGCTTTTATTGATGTGTAAAACTTCACACTCTTCCTCAGAGATTTGTCTACAGTACTAACACGTTCATACTCACCTCACACAAGCTCACATGATTAAGTGATTTTACGAGCGCTCATAAGAACCACTAATACTTTGACAGTTCTAGTGTTAGTCAACAGGAAATTCCATTGTTGTACAATTCAATATCCAGATGGTAGGCACATGGATAACAGAGTGACAAAATAATGGCATCATGGCTCATATCTTTAAAGAGTCATTTGAATACTAACTCCCAAACTTTGGGGAAATAACAACTTGTGCATATAAATAATTGAGTACAAGTGTTGTGAGGAAAGAACCATGAATCATCTGTGAGGGATTTAGTTTGGATCACCGCTTCAACCATGTTGTACATGATTTAACCTCGTGCCAAGTCACACTTCTCAGCATCTATTAAAGAAGACCTTTTCAGCACATTATCACACAAAACAATTCACTGAGTTTGGTTTGGCACGTCGTTTCCATAGAGGAATAGTGAATTTCTGAATGGATGATTATGTTTTGATCAAAAAAGAAGTTTTCAGCTTAAAGAGTGTTTGTGTGTATTAGCTAAAGCAGAGTTATATTTACATCATAGTTTTACATTATATACTACTAATTACTGTCATTTTAAGATGCGTTAATATGAGCTGCATTATGTTGTTGAATTATGTATTACCCAAAGTGGTAACACTTTATAATAGCTACACCTTATTTAGCTTTTATTAATCATTAATAAAAGGTTAATTAACCTTGAAAATATCATTAGGTAAGGATAATTCAGACTTAGTAAGGTATGATTTAACACATTTATTAATGTTTTACCCATAAATGCTAATTACTTCTAAAGCCAACATACTCATTGTTTTCTCATGCCTAATAACTCATGAGTATATATA
>NW_013952405.1:815516-826514 GCF_001266775.1 Austrofundulus limnaeus | reverse complement strand
ACCTACCTACCTACCTACCTACCTACCTACCTACCTACCTACCTACCTACCTACCTACCTACCTACCTACCTACCTAACTAACTAACTAACTAACTAACTAACTAACTAACTAGCTTCATACCTACCTACTTAAATCTATACCCATCAATATATCGTGCAAAATTACAAACTGTAAACAAATGTTATTGCATTTTTTCTTCTGCTGCTTTAATTTTGTTGGTGTTCTAATTAAAGCTGGTGACATAAACGTGCTGACATTCAAGTTTTGCCTTTTAGAAGTGCACTTTATTTTATTGTATTTTTTTTACTGATGTGGATTATTCTCAGTTTTGTACACTCCAAATCTGAAGCTGAGAAAATGAAAAATTGCACTGATTTCTTACTGTAAAACTTGTTCAAACATAAATATACAATAAGAATAATCTGAACAATACTGGCAACTATAAGTGTAATATCAAAGTTTGTTTAACCTTTAGTCTTCATTAGCACAGCCTACACTCTTTTAGGCTACACTTCTAGTAAATACAGATGATGATGTAAGACAGTAGAAACTGAACATCGACAGCTGATTGTCTGTTGGAGTCAACTTGATTTAAGATGGTTGCTATCATAACCAAACCTAAAAAAAATAAAAAGATGGCTGTACCGTAATCAGTTATACAGATATTAAACTACAATCTGGTGTGATAATAACTGAGAGTTATCTTTAATACAACAGCAGTAACTATTGGAGGCACTCCTTCTGTTTGTTTGCAAAATATCTCATGAAAGACTGAACAGATTTTTTTGAAACTCTCAGAAAGACCCTGAACGTAGCTGCAGCTGAATAACCTTTGACGTCACCTTGATGTGTGCGTGATGGGTTTACAGTATGTGTGTGTATTTTACCCATCTCTTCTTTTCCAAAGAGTCCTGGTCAAGTTGGCGCCACAGACAGAAATGAATAGCAGATTGAAAGAAAATTTAATTTAAACAGTTTTAAATGTTATTACAGCATAAATGGCGCAGAGGGTACAAAACAGAGAAGAATAAATAAGCTGTATAAACCAAAACATTTAAATCCTTTTTAAACCAATGTTCCACAGGGTAGTTCTTCCACAATACACTGTTGTTCATTTAATTCTAAAGCAATGCATAAAATAAAGATAGAAAAAAAGTTACATTTTTCTATTGTGGATTAAAGTTTAACCATGATTTTTGTGTTCACTTAACTAGAATGGACATAAAGACACTCATGGTTGTACACTTTTCTACAAAGATTATATTTATTGTTAAATAACGATACAGTAAATAAACTGAATTAATAATTTGTTTTTCTAAATGAAGGCCTCTTGATGTTTCGATTTCTTTTGAGGTCAGACTGTGAGGCATCTTGAAGATCTCATCTCCAGGACTTCTAATTTCTCAAACGAAATTCTGTAAATCTGCTGTGTATTGATTTTTCTTTTGTCAGTTCACCTGATCATTTTTCTGCGTTGCACCTCATGCCAAGATGTCAGCGCGTTTTAGCTTTTTACCTAATTGTGTTTCTGTTGTAAAAAAAAGTATTTTTTAGATTGTAAGTGCTGGTGTTACATAGAACAATTTAAGCTTTTTGGGTATCAACATATGAAACGTAAAGTTTGATCTTTGAAAATATTTTGTTTTGTGCAAACATAACACCATTTACCTCTTTTAGTTTGGTAGTTTGGTAGATTTTATTTTTTCTTTTCTTTTATTGTGGGTTTTAAATGTCTCAGAGGTTAGTATGATGTGACTGAACACAGTGTTTTCCAAACACTGTGGCTCAGAAAACAGAAGCTTGTGACCCCATCTGTTCCCAATTTAAATATAGAAACTTTACTAAAAGCCCATTGAAACAAAGGCATAATGACAATACAATAAAACAATTTAAGAGTTGTTGACTGCTTTTGTATGCTGACCATTTACCAAAGTAATCATTCTAAAATGAAGGTTATAAGCTAAATATTTTTAAGGAACTTTATTTAGTGTTTCCTGACCCACAGTGGGGTCCCAACCCTGATACTGAAAGTCACCAACTCAACACACAGACACATGTTCTTATACAGTATTACAGTCCTGCTTTGCCCTCAGGGTTGCAGAGAGCTGTTGCTGATCATCAACATATATTATAACACTAGGCCAAATGTTCCAACCTTCTTTTGTTGTCGGGAACTGAAGCCGGCAGGAAGTGGTTTATGGAAGCTCCCATGTAGGAATTTTGGAACCAGAGTCTGTGCACTATAGGGCTTTAAGTCTTATACAATCATGGTGGCCTTTATTTTAAGCATGAAAAAACTGCTAAATGTGTTTTAAAAAAATGAAGATTTGAACATATAGCAGAAAAGTGAGAACAACAGTGTGTGAGTTAAAAAGAGTCCACACCTGAAACAAAATAGGTAAGATGGTTTTATTTTTAATGTTTACTGTAATTAGAGCAGTGTTCTGTATATTTACATGGAGGGGACAGGACTTAAAACTTGTACCGGGAATATCTTGGTGGGGATGCTGCTGCTCTTCCGTTTCAACTTCCAGGAGCCATTCTGGTGTCCAGTTTTTATACATGTTCATGATGTCTTATCTCCAAGAGCTGGTAAGAGTTGGGGTTCACCACAGACAGGTTGTAAGACCATAACAGAGTTAATACAGGGACTGTAAAACCAATGGCTGAAAAAGGATTTTACCTGCTTCTGTTGTTTTTTTTAGAATGAGTTTGTGCTGCTTTAGAACTTATACTTCTGTAAAAACCTTAGAGGAAGCCCCACCCCTTATATTATTGTTTCCAAGACCACAGAGAAAAGAGACAACAACAATAACAGAAAAAAGAAAAAGAAAAATACAATACACACTTGGGGATTTTAGGCCACGAGAGAAAACCAAAGAATCCAGACAGAGGAACATGTGAATGTCACACAGAAAGGCCTGAATAAATGCACAACGTTAAATTCTAAGTCTTATTTTTTAAGGCTTTAAAAGTCTGTAACCCATCCACTATTAAACTCTTTTTTTATCCAGAAGTATAATCCCAGAATAAATCTCAAATTAGCAGAGGCTGTTTTACACCAAGACAGAGAACAAAATTTGGGCAAAAAAGTGACAAGGAAACATTCATGTCAGTGACAGTGACAGTAATTTAAGTTTTAATAGCATCTTAAACCTTGGCTAAAAGCAAATCAATCATGCACTCATTCATAAAAAATGAGACATTTTTAGTGCATGTTTGTTTTATTTTGTTTCTGGATAATTTAATCAGTTGTATTTGTTATGTTTTTTTTTACTTATGATTTTATTTCTTGTACCAGCCTCAGGACAGAGGATGGAATTTAGCTGCTGAGCTGATTACAGCATATTTATATTGCATAAAGCAGAAATAATGATGAATTTGCACTACTCTACTTTTAACTAAATAAAAAAAGTGTTCTAATACTTTTACATTAGCAGCTTCTGGAAAATCTTATAATATTCTGGGATTTATTTGAACATTCTTTTTGGGGGCTTCGCCAACATTTAACATTGACTTCATCTTCGCTACGTCTGCTCAGTGACAATTCACCAAAGGCTTTTTGTAACAATATCTTTGCTGCAGTCTTTGTTATTTTAAAGGAAAAAGACAAAGCGGCTGGGAAAAACCAGGACCATATTTTTAAAAAACACATTTTTACATATTAATAGTTCAAAACAACTCTCTACCTCTCCACAGCTGCCTTTAATTGTCTACGAAAAGACACTACATTGAGTTATAAAAATATTTTCCTTGTTTTGTAATGGGACAACACACTGGGATGAAGAGTGATTTACTACCAGTCCTACAAACATTTGCACACAAAGAGTGGTAGCCGCCGAAGTACGTCTGCTTCTCCCTCGTCCTTCTCTGCTTCCTACATCGAGTTTTAAAACACAAAAGAGAAGCCAACACATGTGCACTTAATCACATGTGGGATTTTTTTTTCCTGATGCGGTCTGTTGAGACACATGCAAAGACTTCACTTCATGAGAAAGTGTCTCAGACTCAGGCATTATGCAATTTATTCTTATAAAACATTAAGGTGGGACCATCACACAGTAAACACAAGTGAAAGTCATTACAGTGAAATAAGACATTGTTATTTTTTTTCACATTAACGTCATGTAATTGTTGTTTACCATGATTAAACTGTTAATCACTTTTGTAGCTTGTTCATCTGGAATTTTACCTTCTTTTCTCCGATAGTAAAAACAACCTCAACAAACTATTTTTCTAGAAACTGTGATACAAATGATTGATCTGTCAATAAAAAGGACTGACTATGGAATTTTTTGTGAAAATGTGTTGAAAATGATAAAATAGTTCACAGTAGAGCAACATAACATGTAAACAAAACTTTGCTGTCCAGATAACATATTAAATTTAAAGTGATGCAAAATATGTACACATTTTGAAGTGGGGTTCCAACGGTTATGAACAATAAATATCTTACCTGTTGTGCATAGCTCTTAGAATGACTTTAACCTACATACATTTTCATTCTGTCACTATTCACAAGTGAATTACTGGTCCAAATGAGGTCAAGAGTAAAACTGATGCTTGTCTTCTTATAATGAGTCCATGAATAAATATCATAGCCAATCATGCCAATGCTATGTTTTAAAAACCTTTTGGATTATTTGGTTATTTGGGGGGAAATAAAAAGTTCATCCAGGCTGCATCAGAGCTGGAAAATAACCATAAAATCCAATAACAAAAAGTTTATTGACATTTATATCTATTTTTGTGTTTATAAAATGCAGTTTGCACAAACTGCTGGGAGGTTTTGGAGTTCAGAATATTTTAAAATTAAGAATTATCTTTAGTCTTGGCTCCTTCAGACGTGCCAGGTTAGAATTAAGCTCTAATTCTACAAATAGAGTTTTTTTTACTGTTCATAACCTTTCCACAAAACCTCTGTTCAAAATGTACATAGTATTCCTTTAGCTAAATGAGTCTATTTAAATGTAACTTGTGGGTGATTAAACGAGAACTCATTTATAATTCTTAATTTGTATGTACAACAATGCAGGTAAAGTTTATTATTAATATAGGTCTTCAACAGAGTCCAGATAATAAATAACTTATAAAAGCACAGTTTTCAAACTCAGTGATTTTTAGCAAAGAGATAACCAACATAATACTTTTAGTTTTTTAGTGAACTCATAAAAGCATCTTCAACAGATAAAGCATGTTATGTACAGCATATCATTAATTTGTCATTAATTCTTACACAAAGCAAAGACTCTGATTAAAAATCTAAGCTGGAAATATTACACACATACATGAAGACATGAAAACTTGTTTGTGAAGGATGAAATGTACAGCTTTCCAAAGGCTCTGTCTGCATGTCAAAGGATTCACTCCTCGGTCCCTGAGAAAGAAGAACACAGAAAAATATGTAAAACAAAGCTTTTTTGTTCTGCTGCCAGACTTGGCTGGCCAACATGTGTTCATCACTTCAGCTGCAGATGTCTGATAGCGGAACAGAAGGAAATACTCACATTACTGCAGCGCTAGCTCCGCGTCCTGTCGATCATCGCTTTAATGGAGACGACAGAAATAAGTTAAACTTCATCGAACACACAGAAAAACTTATAAATCAAAGTTTGGTTCAGTTATTCTGCATCTTCTCACCTCGAGTGTGTCAGTATTCTTGATCTATGATGGGTGAAGAATTTCTATTTTGGAAAATTAAAAAAACAAAAAAAACAAGATGATGCCCTTTGTTAACAAAAATATTGAGATAGAAAATAGAATAGAAAATGAGGGGTGAAAGTCATCGGAGGCAGCAGGTGATCTTCAGGCCCACACTCATAACCCTTTAACTTGTATTGTGACTGTTGACTTTTTTGCTGCCATATTGCTGAATTTAAAACTTCAAAAACCTATCTGTTTCATTCACATCACTGAATAGAGTATATAACAATGATTAAATCAACTAAGTGGTAATGTTGTGCATAAATATTATCGTTCAAAAACTGGAAGAGAGAAAAAAGGACCTCAGATAAGAAAACAGGGCTGACAGCTTGGCTGTTACTAGTTTATGACAGTCAACAACCTGGCTGAAGTTGCTAATTTCTCACTTTGTACCCATTGTCTAACCGTTGCCACTCAGTTTGTAAGCACAGCCATAAAATATATGTCATCATATTTATCTGCTAAACATGATTAATGATGTGTAAATATCTTAGATGTAGCTTGATACAACTGTCTGAAGCAATCCATGCCATTGTTTCCCCTAAGCCCCACAAGCCCGTTTTACAACTGTGGCTATGTAAATCATTAAGTTAAATTTATTCACTTTTTTTTGCTTATTTACAATTATGAGACATAAAAGATCAGCACCCGCAACTGTCAATAGATGTATCATTTTGTCATGCTGGCACTGATCAGAACCGCCGGTGGTGACTGGGTCTCATAGGGGGCAGAGACACATTCTGCTGGTTTTAGTGCACTGATAAGACCACTACTGTAAACCTCATGAGACTATCAAATGTACAGCACTAAACCTGTGCTATCAAAAAAAGGTAGATTTTCCATTTCTAATGACAGTTTGTTCAGTTTAACACAGAAAACTAAAAACAGATGGGACATATAATACAGGCCATTTTTTCATTATTAAAATCTTCAAAACATTTTCTCCAACTTGGTAAGTCTGTATTTTGTTTTTTGTGTCTTTAGCTCTACATAATATATTGTCCACGGGTAAATCTAATTTCATTAATTGTGTGAAGGCCTATACAGTCATAGCGCCATAAAAGAAAAGAAAAGAAAACACAGTGTTTAGGTCGGATGTTCAATTTTATGAGAGCCTCTTTTAAGGGGAACCTTGCTGGAATCCATCCTCTGTTTTCAGTCTGATCTGCACCTCAGGCCCCACTGTTCTCTGTTTCTTTATAGTCCTCTCAAATTTACAGCAGATGAGCATCTTGGCACGAAGACAAACTTTGGTTGGACAGTCATAGGGAATATGATGTTTGTGTTATTTTGTCCAGCCTTCGGTGGACAAAGCAAAGTTATCTCCTGGTTCTCAAGTAGCGGGTGGTGAACTAAAGTATGGACGACAAATCATTTTCAGGAGAGAATTTCGGCCAAAATAAATTTGCCCTTTGAAGTTGAGCAGAGTTTCACCGGATACTGAGCCACAGTGGGGAAGCTGAGAGGTAGTCACGGTGAAGGTCAAGGCCTTTTTAAAGAAACTTTGCTTGGTCTGACTGCCAAAAAACAAACTGTGAATTTCTTTCCTGTCTTGATGTTTATTCAGATAGAAGCTATAAGAGCAACCTGTTTCATTATGAAATTGGACAAAATTTAGAAAAAAAACATAGAACAAAAAAAAAAAAAAACAAGCTAACAAATCAAAGCACAATGACAACTACCATAATTGCACTCTACTGAAAATACTGTATATTTGTTGATTTTTACAGCTGTATTTGTTTTACAGTGTAGCAGTAAAAAACAAGCAGCGATGGCATCAATATAGCCAACAGCAATCCACACCTTGGATACTACAGACTTTAACATCTAAGGCTTAAAAAAGATTTTCCCGACCAGGAACCTATGGTCTCAATTTTGGACTACTATATAACTAAGGTACGGTAAAGGTACTTTTTTAGTCATCAGTGTATGTTCCCATATCATGATGTGATTTGTGCTCTGCAATTGACCCATCACACATGAGAAACACCCAAGTGGAGCAGCGGGCAGCTATGTAAGAGCCCGGAGAGCAGTTCGGGGTTGGATCTCTTGCTCAAGGACACTGCAACATGTGGGCATGACGGGGAGTCGTACCATGGACAGTGATAACAGCCCCTGCAGTGCAGAGGAGCAGGGAGAGGAGGACGTGGAGAGGTGGGGAACTTATTTTTAGGTTGGGAGATGGTTATTGAATCTTATTTATTGTTACTTTTTTACATGTTTTGAGATGTAAAATAAATTATAAGCTGGGTTATTTAAAAAAATCTGTGAGATTTGAAGGAATCTGTGAGATTGCCCTATAGGTCCATATGCCTGCAAAACGGAGCAAAATCAGTGTAATTTATGGACAGTCTTTACTACTTGACATGTATGCACATCAAGGCCTCCAAACCTGACCCCCTCCTCTCTACAAATACAAAACACACCTTTCAGAAATCATTGGATTTCGACAAGAGATTGAAGTCCACCTAATTCAAGATGTCTGCAGGGGCGGAGCCAGCTGGATGGCCAGGGTGGCAAGTGTCATCCCTGGTGCCTGATTGGCCACCTTAGGTGTCACCCCCAACACATAGGGTGGTCAATCAGGTGCCAGACAAGTGGGATTTCAAAGATGGGCAGTTAGAGCAGAAAAGGAGTAAATGGCTGTGTCTCAATCCATGGGCTGCATCCTCAAGAGCGTGCATTTGTTGGCTGCTTACGTCACTGCCCCATGCCGAGTGCTGTCCCGGTGCAAAGGCTCCTCCTCATGCGGCCGAGGAATTCAGCGCACAAAACATTTTAAAAAATCAAGGATACATGAAAGTATCCTTCTTAGCCAAGGATATCCTAGGATTCAAAGTGCCGACAGCAAACTAAACAGAGAAATGAACATGGCTGAGATTTTTCTTTTTTACCAATTCATCAAGAATTATTTTTTTGCCACTTCAGTAGAAAGCAGAACTGAATGTCTGAATATTAGTATCTTAGCTTCTTCATCATCAGTGGCTTTTTTTAATAGGAGATAAAGAAAGAGAAAGAGAAAAGTGGAAAGTAATGAGAAAGAGTGAAACAGAGATTAGAAGATATGTGAAATATATGTTGAGAAAACACGAGACAGCACACCCGACCTCGTGGCTCCACACCTACAAAAACAAAGATAACAAAACCACAGCAATAAAAATGTATATCTATATAATTATAATGACTATAGCCTTGCTGAAAACCATACCCATATACAAATATAAATTTATACATATACACAGAAACATACCCATACCTACTGTACATATTCAAACACTTTCATATACTGTATATACATATACACATACACATAGTATACATACTGTATATCTATACGTACACATATGCACATATCATTCAGTCAGTGGCCGAACAGAAAACCCAGGATGTAAACACCTGTTTATGTGCAGTTGTGAGCATGCATGGATCTCTCCAATGGAATGTTTCAAAGTGACTGTGGGGGACCACAGACCCGACCCGCAAAGCCGGAAGCAGACATAATGGAGACCAGCGCCAAAGACCCCGAGAGGGACCCCAAGCGTGCAGCCCCAGAGACACCTGCGCCAGAAGGATCACCCACCCACCCCCCAAAGAGGACCACTGGGGAGAACCGGGAGAGCCCCACCAGCGACCACACACAGCAACCCCTGGGGCCAGCAGCGACGAACTCACAAGCCCTGCCGGTACCCACCGCGCCAGAGTAGATCCAGGCATGGACACAGAGGCCCGGGCTCCCAGGGCACGCACTCCCCGAGGCCAAGGCCCGACAGGGCCAGAGGGACCCAAGCCCCACCGGGCCGCCACCGGGCCTAGCCGGCATATGCCCAAGCACCCAGCCCCGGACAACGAGAGCCACCAGTGTGCTGGCGGGCAAAGGCAAAACCCACCAGAGGACAGAGCGGCAGGGGAGTAATGGGCCCTCAAATGATCCCGAAGAAGGGGCCGCCCAAGTCCCAGCCTGACAAAAATACAAGCATACACAAACACAATCACACAGTCCCACCCTCATCCTCTCACCCACTCATTCAAAGACAAACAAAATGGACGCCACAATCCACTCACACTCCCCATACATACTCTATACCCCCCAGGTCCAGGATATGCACCCACCACCTGCAGAGGGCAGTTCACACCTGAACCCAGGAGATAGATCCCTTCAATCTGGGGTGGAGAAGAGCAGACAGCCAAGTCCCAGCCCAAGTCGCACCAGTCCGACCGACCAGCCCCCAGCCCCAGCAAAGCCATGCCCCAGACCACCCCCACACCCTACTAACGGCCAGGTGCCCACCCCCAACCGACCACCCCCCAGACTCTGGTAGCCACCCCAGCCAGCGGGCCAACCACAGCAACCAGGAGCCAGACTCCGGGAGCCCGAACAGCCCCAGGGAAGCCAGAGCGCCAGCCCCGCCTCCGGAACCCCTCCAAGCCCCATGTCCGCCCGCAGCCCAGTCCCCACCAGATGGTCAGCCCCGCCCCCAGGACCCCATCTCCAGACGGCCAATGGGGAACGGGGGAGTGAAAAAGACCCCGACACACACACCCCCACCCTCAGATGTACTGATGCTGCGTGATGTTCTATAATGCAATTAAAACGGGGAAGAAGACAGGGCAGAGGCCAGCACTATGCCAGTTTCCCCTCCACCCCAACTCTAACCCTAACCCTAAATGTCTAAAAGCAAACAATGTGAGTGGGCACAGGCATCAGTGGCGAGACTGTCCCATCCAGCCCCTTACATGCATAAGTGCCCACTCCACTTCCAAGAATTTGTTTTCAAACATAAGTTTGACAACTTAGCTCATTAAATTCACGCTGCAACAAGATGTTTTTTGTTTTTTTTTTTTGGATGGCCTCCCTTCTCCCCTTATAGCCATCCTCTCCACACCATTATGTTTTTTTTTGTGAAGAGAAAATAGAGAGAAAGAAAAACAGAGAGAGAAGTAATTAGAAAGATAGAAAGACTGAAATAGCGATTAGGAGTATATTAAATATACACCAACAAAACACAGGACCACACACCCAACATCTGTCCGCTCACCTGAAAAATAAATGGATAAATACATAGAGGACATATGTAAAAATACACACATACCCATACATATACAAACCCCAAAACCAGAAAAGTTGGCACGTTGTGTAAATCGTAAATAAAAACAAAATACAATGACTTGCAAATCTTTTTTAACCCATATTCAGCTGAATAGAATGCAAAGACAATATATTAAATGTTCGAACGGAGAAACTTTATTTTGTTTTGCAAATAACCATTAACTTAGAATTTAATGGCAGCAACAC
>NW_013952405.1:795743-814116 GCF_001266775.1 Austrofundulus limnaeus | reverse complement strand
TTAGGTATGTGGTCTTTGCAGTGTGTTCAATTGAATATGGTTGAAAATGATTTGCAAGTCATTGTATTCTGTTTTTATTTACGATTTACACAACGTGCCAACTTTTTTGGTTTTGGGGTTTGTATAAAGATATACATACACACATGCCTACATTCATAAATATTGTCCGCATATACACATAGACATATATACACACTCAGTGACCTGTCAGAACCCCCCGGACCAGAGCACCTGTTTGTGAGCAGTTGTGAACATGCGTGTAGATACAAGATTTCTCCAATGGAATATTTAATAGTGACTGTGGAGGACCGAGACCCAACCCCCAAGACACGAGGCAGACATAGGGAAGACCAGAGCCCAAGGGCCCGAGGAGAATCCCGAGCGCAGAGCCCCAAGGGGCACCCGCACGGGAAGATCCGCCCACCCACCACCCAGATCAGACCATAGGGGAGAACTGGGAGAGTCCCCCCAGCGACCACACAATATTTTACAGTTTATATAATCTATATAATGTTTTAAATAATGTCAGAAAAGCTGTTTGTGTCATGGATTTATCAACAGAAAAATCTCATTTCACTAAACAAGTCAGCAGATTTGATCTTATTTAGCTCAGTGTGATCTGAGCAGAACATAATGTAACAGTTTAAAATTAAATTAATCTTATAAAGTCGATGTAATCACTGTTATTTGTTGAACTGGTTAGCTGATATTAGCATGTGGAGCATATATACAGAGTGTAGCACTGTTGAATCATGCTACAATTTAACACAAACTATTAAATATTACAGCTGATTTGTCCTCTTATTAATATTTAGACCTACAGAGTGTAAAATAATATTATAAATGTGAGTATTTTTAGGTTTCTGTTAGAGGAACCTGACATGTTGAGAAGATGATTAGCTAATAGAGACAAGTTTCATCTTATAACCAGAGAACATTTTCTAACTGTTGACTGGTAAATATGAATATTTTTATTTTTTATGACAGTAAGAAGAAATAATAAATATACTTTATTACTAGCTGAAGTCATCATTTTTCAACAAGCTACAGTCTAAGTTACAGGCTGACTTCAGATCTGGTTTAGATCATTGTAACTTATAAATGATATATTTTTCTGGTATAAATCTGCTGTTTTACATGATTGTTGAATGAAATTAACATAATTATTAATTATTGTTAAAACATGACCAATAATCTGTGAAACAGATCCGGTTCAGCTTGCTTTTATCCATTAGTTTCTATGAGCTGTTGGCCTTTTAGACACCATTTTTGCTCCTCCATGCTGTCACAGACACTACAGTGTGGGCGGGGCGCAGTCTAGTGATCTTTATATTTAAGTCTATGGAGCTGACAAACTATTTTTCTGTCCTGAGCCCAGTTTAACACAGTGGTCAGTTTAACAAGACTCTGACCCACATGGTGCTGATATGTCCAGCCAGAACACCGACTGTAGGCGGTCGATTTCAGCTAAAGAGCTCCTGGCCGTCTGTTTCAAGTCAGTGGACAACATTCAGAAAACCGTCACATGGAAAAATTATTCTCTCTGATTGGTTTACGCAGCGCGTCGAGCAGCAAAAGTTAAATTTTTTTAACTCGAGCGTCGGCTGCTTTGACAAGCCGTATGCACGGAAAACGCTCTACCGCACCTAACGCAACCTTGCGCGCCACACTAAACATGCTAAATGCGCCGCGCTGCCCCTAGACACACGTTCATCATAGACATTACGTGTAAACTGGCTGCTTAGGCTGCTCAAAACGCATCCGTGTGTACCCGGCTTAAGAAACTTTGATGGAGATTGCCACGTGGCCGTCATTTGATTTAACTTTACTACATGTTAGTGACCGCAGCTCCCGTCACACCAAATTTAAACTCAATATGGTTAAAATAAACAAGCTCATTTATAGCTAAATTTTAAATAGAAATTTGCTTTGGTGACCATCTTTGATTTTTATTTGAATTTAGAATGTGTTGGGCATCATTCTCCACCACGCTTAATTTCAGCTAAATATCTCTAATAATTTTTGATTTTCAGTAATTTTT
Source organism: Austrofundulus limnaeus (assembly GCF_001266775.1). Taxonomy (NCBI): domain Eukaryota; kingdom Metazoa; phylum Chordata; class Actinopteri; order Cyprinodontiformes; family Rivulidae; genus Austrofundulus; species Austrofundulus limnaeus. Next base: position 812,075 of record NW_013952405.1, on the reverse strand, counting down.
CATTTTTATGTTAGGTGGCTATCTTGATATTTTGATTTGCAGTTAGAACATGTTGAAGATGTTGGCTATACTATTATAATTTTCAGCTTTATATGTCTAAAATGGACTGAAATATATCTCTTCTTTAAATTAGCATTAGCCCGTAGCTTACAATTGAGGTTAGCTTTTAGAATGTTCTGGGGATTGCTTTCGGCTACCACAACACCTAATTTTAGCTCGAAATTTCTAAAGAGTTATAGCCATTCAAAATTTCACCATCTTGGATTTTGTATTTGCATTCAGATTAAGGTAATTATCGTTGCTGATACTACACTATTTTTTAGCTGTGTACATTTAAAAATTGCTTATAGCCCTTTGTAAAATTTGTATCAGCATTAGTAGTTAGCTGGGATTCATCAACTAACTGTTAACTGGGATTAGCAATTGGCATAAAAACAGTTTAAGCTCAGCATCTCTTTAAACAGCTGAATTATAGCTATGTGACTCTGTCAAATTTTCAAATCCAGAGTAGTTTTATTTAACTGTATGTGCCCCTCTAAACAACATGCAGCCCCTGTGCCATCCCTTGCAAAAAAGGTTAGTTCTGTCCCTGGATGTCTGCCACAACTAATTTATTGTAGTAAAATGACTAGAACTCAGTTTTGCAGATGCTGACCTAAAATTTAATGAGGTAGTAGCTTTGAGTCATCTCCAACACACAAGCACTATACAGATTTTGAAAGATCTCTCAAAATCAATCAAGATTGTGCAAAACTTCATTTTAGCACTTTAAATCAGCTGTTACTCAGTCCATTTTCATTATAAGATGATTTTGATTCCTTAAGAAATACAAACATATTTGTTTTTTTTTTTCTTGTTTTTATTTTTGGTGCAGGTTTTTTTCCCCAATCTTTTTTTGCATGCTTTGGGCTATTTTAGCTATTCGCACAAATGTTCATGGGCTTTGTAACTTTTATACTTTTCAATAAGTTACATTTATTTACAAATATTTTCCCATAATGCATTGAATTATTTTTTCCAATTCCTCCATTTTTATTTTAGTTTTACTACTGTTCTGTTACTTTTGGCTAACGTTTAGCAGTAAATGTTGCTTTTGCAGCTGCTGTTTTCAGCATAATCCCATTAGTTGGAGGTATTTTCTCTTTGTTTGCGGTAGTTATGATTTTTGGTTTCTTTGGAAAGGCAGCATTGATTTTGAATGATGTGTTCATTGTTTCACTGACATTAAAGATGACCCCAGTGATAAAATCTTTTCCTGCTTTCTCCACAGTCATTTGGTGTAAGCCAAGTCTTAGAAACAAAAAGTCCCACAGTGGTCAAAAGGTCAGTCAAAATGCAGAATCGTTTAAAAGTTCCCAACAGAAATAAAGAATGGAGAAAAAAGCAGAAGCGCAAAACCAATGACTTCTTTGCATGCGTTTATTTATTGTGTTTAAGTGTTTCAATGTTGCAAGTTATTTACTAAAAACTCTGGTTTGGAGAAATGTTCTTGAAAAGAAGTTTAGCATGCTATTTGTTGGCTACAACAGTCAACAAAAGACATTCTGAGCTTTAAGAGTAATTTGGCATAAATTAGATCAAAGGCCTCCTTTCAAACTTAATCAGCACTGACTGATTCCTGCACAAATTAAATTAGCTGAACAAGTACATCAATACCTTAAACTTCCTACTTCAGTTAAGTTCAGAACATGTCACTGTCTGTCAGCTAAGAACACATTTATCTCTAATTTAGCAAATAGTGTGTCCTCTAAGACTAAAATACACAAAACATGCTTTAATGAGCACTTTTCTGTGTAACAAAGCCCTCTAAATTTAGCTAATTGCAACAGTGTGAGGAACAAAAATGTGTCCAAAAATAATCCATGAACTTAAAGGATTCTGAAGGCAACGCTACTTAAACAAAACCATTTGCTTCCTGCTTTTCCCCTTGTTTTTTGGGACTGGTAACTATACGCAGATGATGGGAAGGAGGAAAATCTGTCAACATATTTAAAGCAGTACGTCTGTCTTCTTTAATATAAACTCATAGGTTGCAGAGTCCTATCAGCCACTGTAGGTTTGTTTTTCTTCTTTCAAACTGCTCTCAACAGGTCTTCTAACCACCATATTGATATGAGTATCACATACATCTTTGCTTTAACTATAGTGAACTGATACAAATATACTTATTGAAAAGACTGCATCTAAAGAAAGAACCACACATGTAAACCATGCAGCCAGTCAAGATGACATAAAGCTTCAGGGAAACGTTAGGGAGACATTTACATTTCTGCTGTTCATCATCACTTCTTACTAGCTTGTGCTTCAACTTGACAAAACTAAGCCTCTCTGCCATTTGATCTGAAGCTGTATTTTCTGTAACAACAAATGACAGAATGGCAGACGTACGGACTCAAACCAATTCAGTTCATCTGAAATTGGTTTGGCTCCAAAATTAATTGGTTGTAGAAGCATGTCTGACAATTATTTCAAATTTTTTAATAAAATCTGTCTCGTGGTCCACAAGATATTTCAATAACAGACACACAAACACAAATATGCACACACTTACAAGGCAAAAAAACAGTATCATCCTACTTTTTTGCCTTTCAAACAACTGTTTTTCTCTTTTAAAAGAACCTTGTGGGGAATGCAGGAACTCAGACAGGGCAAAAAGTAAACCAGCCCCCATCAGGCTGGGAGATGGAAGTGGTTTTAAAATTTGATTTCCTTGGTCTAATAAATATTTCCACATATTTCTACCTCATAACAAGCTAACTTTAGTCCCTGTATTTCCAGCACAACATGTAACAGTTAGATCCCTAAAAGAATACTACTGCACTGCTCAGAGATAAGACAGGCCCAGAATTTGGCATAATTGTCTATTAACTTAGCTGAACTAGTCCAGTGATCCCAGGCAAATAGGAAATATCTGGATCATACACAAAACATTAAACTTCTCCTATCAGGGTTAAATGTCTGACATTCAAGACAAACACAGAACAGTTGCTCTCATTCCAACTATTTAGCTACTTTAAACAGCAACTAGGCTTGTGCTGTGTGACCAAGTATGTTTTGTAGCTGTTAAGAGAGGAATATATATTATTGTTTTATGATCGTTTTCTTATTATTTCTGTCCCACAGGAGTGATTGTGAAAGAAGTGAAAGTTGAGCTCACAGTGTTAGGCTCATTAATTTAGGCTGCGTGACTAAAATTTAATGTGGAGTGTGCACCAGCCAGAAGAAAACCACTGCTCACAATGAGCTCTACACTTTTTTGGCAGTTCAAATAATAGCAAAACTGCTTAATAAAGGAATAAGAACATAAACACACTTGTTTGTTTTAGTACTTTTTTTATGTAATGGTGAAGAATAAAGCCGGCTTCCACCTTGTTTTGTTATGACGTCTGAAGAATTCAGAGCTTCTCGCCTTTCTGCCAAGGCCCGTTTTATTACAATATGACCAGAATGCATGGTATAAATGTCATTAGAACGTGTGTGATTGCTGATTCGTACCTTGTTTATGATGAGACAGTAGAGTGTAAATATAATTAGCAGTCCTCCGCAGATGGACGTAATGATGAAGCCAAGCCTGTACAGGTCTTTGCTCGGTCTTCTCTGCGAGGCCTTTGCCGAGTTCCTTTCATAACTGTCTGAAGAAAATCCCACATGCTCTGTGATCTCAGACATCTGCATTTCTCATCCATCGCACAGCATTCCTAAAAGATTAGATTACACACCTGTAAAATACTGTGAGGTGGACTCTACGGGGAGCTCCTCCGTTGGGGAGCTGAAGGTTTCTGAGTATTCGTCCTGGCATCTCCAGTCGACTGGCGAGTCACAGGTGGCCGCCAGCTCCCAGTAAACAGTCAGCACCTCTGAAACTTTCCGCAGGGCGTCTAAAGGAGACCCACGGTGGACCATTTCAAAACTCTCAGGCTTATCCTGCAAACAGATCCCGGGAGGATTTCTCACCTAACAAATTCCAATTTGAAATGTTTTCAAAAGGCAAGTTCTTTCCCACAACTCACCTCAACCTCTTCATTGATCTCAGGCACACACCTCTGAGAATAAATGTTAAGAATGACTCTTCTCAGGGTCTGAACATAGCCATCATTTACTGAACCCCGGCTGTACTTGAAGTGGGTAGTGAGCAGCTCCAATATCCAAGGTAATGCAGCTTTCACAAAACAACATTTGCTCTGTGGAGGAAGTAAACCGTTAACATACTTCAAATGAAACTTTCCTAGAACTAATCAAATTCCTAGAATTAAGAATCGATCACCTTTCATGAAGGCTAATATCTTAAGCTGAGACATGAGAAGAGTAGCCACTTAGGTTAAACCTTCTAAATGATGTCCATAAATCTCGTGTGAGATTCTGCCTGAGCTGGTAGTGTTCTGAGTAGAGGACATCCATTTTTTGCTCAATATCTGTCAAACTTATGGTCTTTTTATGTTGTCTACGGTCAGCTTACTTCACCAGCTGTTTTTAATTAGTTTGATTCCAAATAGTTGTAGGTTTTAGATGTACATCCAATGAGAGTTTCATTACAGTCTACCAAGTGGTTCATAAGATAATTGGCCAATAGTATAACAAATGCATACACACAAACATACACAGCAGGTGATAAACCATCCCCTCCAACAAGAGCTGCCTTACCAACGTTCTCCGTTCTATGAATGTGTACGTAATTGAACATCCGCTCCTCAACTGGTTATCCATCTGAAGAAACAACAGCAGGAAGATCTCATCCTGGGAATATTTCATCCGATCATTTTGATCTTGCTTTAACACCTACCAGCTGCCGAACCGTCAGCAGGTGGTCCCTAGTAATTGAGTGTCTGCATGGACCAGGGATCTCAGTCATTGCCTGGGGGAAGCTCAGGAACATAAGCACACACAGACACTTTACCTGCAACTGACACAAACACAAATCACGCCAACGAAAAACCAGATTAAAATGCCTTTTTTTGACTCAAGCATAGTAGAAAACACTAACAATACTATCAAATTACAGTCTTCATAGTATCTCAGCCATAAGTAAATAAAATATAATGGGCTCTCTTTTTCTGTGGCACCTTCCAGAGCCAGATAAGATTTTTTTGTGGAAAACAAAATAAATAAATAAATAAATAAATAAATAAATAAATAAATAAATAAATAAATAAATAAATTCTCTGATGGAAATGCTACCAAAATGTGGTGCAATTCCACAACTGGATTGTTACCTATACTTGCATTTCTTCTCAAATTCTTGAAGCATTTAAGAGAAGCTGCAGTAAAAGTATAAATAAAAACTTTACACTTATTATTTTGCTGTTGTTAAACCAGGCAAATCCCATCGATATCGCAGACCTCTTTTTCAAGGGAAGCCTGGGCCTGAAGGCAAACCATACAGGTTTTTGGGGCGTGTGAGAAACTGGAGTTTCCAGCGAGAACCCACACAAGCATGAGGAGAACATGCAAACTCCTCACAGAAAGACTCCAGGTCCAAACAGGGATTGAACCCAGGACCTTCTTACTGTGAGGCATCAGCACTAACCACTGAGCCTGTGAACTGTGTGAAATGACAATGATTTAAGTGAAATTTGAATAGATTATAAAGATAGACAATGCTTGAGTGTGTCAAATTTGAGATAAATTTGAGTTTTTTCTTTCTTTTTAGGCTACAGAATTCAAAAGGTAGACTCCTCTTTTATCTTCTGATGCCTGCTACCAAGCACCTTAAGGCAACATCCCCTTTTTCTTTGGCTAGTCCATCTTCAGGGGTCACCACAGTGAGTCATCCTTCATTTCATTGTGGCCTCGAACTTTATTTCCCTGACCTGTGCTCATACATGTAAACCTTTTTTGGACGTTTACCTGTATAAAGAGCCTCAAAAATCTGTAAATTTTGCAAAAAAACCCGTACAACTCGCACCTGTGGGTGTGTGTGTGTGTGTGTGTGTGGGGGGGGGGGGTCCTGTCAGCTGCGGACATGAAGGTGATCGCTGCGAAGCAGGAGGAAAGGAGAGCGGGAAAAGTTCAAAACTTATTTCTAGCAGCAGAACAGGTTGGAAGATGGCTGTTTGATGCTATTTATTTTTGAAATCATCCTACAGGCTCTGACATGTTAGATAAATTTGAAAATGAGGTTTTGAAAAAATCCGTAAGACTTGGAAAAAATCCGTGAGATTGCTCTATACTTGCAAAATGACGTAAAATCCTTATAACTTACAGACAATCTGTACAAGTTGACATATGTGTGCTGTACCTCTGATGATCTCATTCACTCCCAAAGATAACCTAAGCATCTTTAATTCTGACACTTCCAATTCTGTCTCCTGCCTTTTTGTCAATGTCTCTGCCTCCAAACCCTACAACACCTCACTACTTTCTTGTAAACCTCTCTTTTGGCCTTTGCTGCCATCTTTTTGTCACAAAACTCTACCGGAAATTGTCTCCATGCATTCCATCCTGTCCGGACTCTTCTTTTCCTCAAATTCAAACACACAAACTCTCTCATACCACTGCTAAGTTTCATTGCTAACCTTTTCTTCTCTTCTTACAAGTGCATGCTGCCACCTCTCCAAGTTCTCTTCCACCTGTTCCCCATCCTCACCAAAGATAACGGTGTCATCTGCAAATATCATAGTCCAAGAGGATTCCTGCCTGACCTCATCACCAGAAACAATAAGTGACTCAGAGCCGATTCTTGATGCAGTCCCACCTCCAATTTGCGACATCTTACCATTGTCCCGCTGTCCTCATACATGTCCTGTACCAGTCTAACATACTTCCTTGCCACTCCAGATTTCCTCATACAGCACAACAGCTCCTCCCTCATCACCCTGTCATTTCCTTTTTTTTTCTAAATCCACGAAGACACAATGAAATGCTTTTTGATGCTTTCTGGACAACTTCATCAGCATCCTCAAATGACATCTCTGGTGCTTTTTTCTTGGCATGAAACCACACTTATAATCGCCTCTTGTCTAACCCTAGCTTCCACAACTCTCTTCTGGATCTTGATCACGTGGCTCATCAGCTTAAACCTCATGTCGTTGATACAACTCTGTTTGTCATATTTGTTCTTCAAAAAAAAAAGGGGTGGGGGGGCACCAGCACACACCTCCTCGATGCCGTTGAATAATCACTGCCATCTCACCTGTAGGCATTTCCATACCTCTACTGGTACGCCATCAGGTCCAACTGCCCTCCAGCTCTTCATCCTTTTCAAGGCATTCCAAGCTTCATCCTCACTAAGTTTTCTCACTCCCTGGTTCACAGTTTTTATGACTTATACTCTTTATGTCCTTTCATTCTCTTCATTCATTAGCTCCTCAAAGTCCTTCCATTGTCCCATCACACTCTCCTCACTCAAGAGCAAACAAACTACAGATGGACGGAAAACTCAGCAACAAGCCTGTGCTCTCCACATTAAGACAAAAGGTCTTAACACTTAAAGATTGTTTTGGGTGGTGGGGTTAATCCTTCACATGATTTGTTCGACTTCACATTTGCCTTCATCTATTGACAAATACAAACCAGATGCAAAGCAAGACCCCGGATTTAAACAAAAGAACAAAATGTTTCTCGACTTAACTTCTGACATGGATTAAGAGTCAGAAAACAAGAAAATGTGTTTTTTCTTATGTTTTCTGGCTGTTTCTCATATAACTGTGTGCCATTTGACTTTTGCACAGGAAAGACACGTAATAAGCTAATGCAAAACACTTCAGCCAGTTATAGTTTCATAAAAAGATGATTGTCTGGAGCAGAAAGAAAAGAGAAAGTCAGGACTTATGTCATCAAGGCTTCAATTTAAAGGTAAACAATGTTTTTTTTTATTATTTGAACGAGAAATGTGACAGGAGATTATCCCTAAGGCAAAACAAATAAAGAAAGAAAGCAGAAAATAAGAATGTAATTTAGTAATATTACTGGGAACTCACTTCATGCCCAATGATGACACATAATCAGATTAATTTAATCTAATAAAACTACTGATGTGACAGGAATGTGGTAAAGGCAGGGCCATGTGATGCAAATATCACTCAGCACATCATTGTTCCCAAACTTTTCTTATCTCTAAGTCAAGAAACTGCACAATCGAGCAGTGATTATCGCACATATAATGACAAATTGCATAAAAAATATTTTAGAGTGGGATTTGTCTTTGGCATTGCACTGATTAGCCAAAAGCTCTCTCCTACCTTAGCTTTGCTCTGACTCAGGGTTGACACAGGGATGGTCATCTGGTACGTGTTTGACAGTGGAAAACACCAAACTCCTTTGTCACACACATTGAAGCAAAGAGGTCGTTTTCATATATCCACGTCCACTCCACAGAAAGGAATTTCTTGTTAAGTAAATGTGACACTCCGTCATGTGGCGCTGTCCTTCAAAGTGTTGGCTAACGTGCTCCTCCTGCCTTCAGTGAGTTCAAACTGAGACTGACTGATTCAGCTGACAGGCAGCCCTCTTTAACACCTCCCACATTCACAAGTTTGTCAAGGTATCCCAGGCTTGAAGGATGTGGAGGACTAAACTGGTCTGTGGTTGTAGACCAATCATGTGAAATGGTTTTCTTTTTCTTTTTTTTTCTGTTTACAATTAAAGATCATCTGTGAAATCGACTTGCTTTGTTTTTGACATTTTAAGCTTTTAAATAACTTTTAAAAAGATATCTTAGTATCTCTTAAATGCAATTAGATTTCAAAATGATAACACAGATTGCATAAAGGAACATTAATGTAGAAAAATTAAGAAAAAAAAGACTCCAAAAAACAAATAACAAAAACAAGACCAGAGAGCATTCTGCCAAGTCCAATTCTGCCTCCTCAAATACTTTATTTAACCAGTAATTTTAAAATGGCTTGTGATCTTGTTAATCTGGTGTTTTCAAACTTTCTTTTCAAGTTTTTATTGAAAGTCCAACTCCTCGTGTCCATCTGCATCTTGGAAGGTTTTCATCAGGAAAATCTTTTATAGAGAATGGTTTAAATAATGAGGTTTGTTTCCAAACTGGGAAACATATTGAGTCTTTCTCCCTTTGCATATACAATCTAGACTAGACTGGACTTATAAAACAATAAAAAAAACATCAGAGTGGTAACTCCTTGGTAACTCTTTGGTAAAACTTTGCAGTAAAGAAAAGTTAAATGATGTCTGATGAAAAAAAAAATTTTTTTTGAACACTTGATACATGGTTTGATCTGTTTCAAAGACAACTGTAGCTAGACTTCAGTTTTTGTAAAAATACTTTGATGACTTTGGTCCTAATTAATTTCTTTTCACATCTCAAACATTCACTCTGCTTGCATTCCCATTCTAAGTCCTAAATTTTCCCACTATGTTTGATATCATAAATGTAGCCAGATATAAAAAAATCGAATACAGGATGTTTTTATGAATCATTAAGATACATTATTAGAATGTTGGCCTGTTTTGTGTAGCAATTTGAGTTTTTTCACCAGCAGTTTCCTGAGTGGCTGAGGCATTAATCAGCGCAGCTGCAGCTGATCTTCTGATGAGCACCTGAGGGCTTTATAAGACGACACTGGTGAACTGATCCTCGCCGGAGCAACACATGCCTTATGGTATTTGTCCTGGCTGCTCTACTTTAAAAACCTTCTTGTTGAAACTAACTGTGTTTTTTATGTCTAGTGCTCCTGCCCGTGATCCCACCGTGTCGTCCAAAGGAAATAACACCTCAGCTCTGATCACCTGCCTGTCTGCCTCCAACGCCTCAGGAACTCACCTATTCACCTTGGATCAACTCAACCTGGAAATAAAAAGAAAACAACTCACCTCCGTGGATTCTCACCTTCTCCTCTGTGCCGCTCCTCCCTCATCGACCTGTAAGAAAATAGATCCTTATCATTATTGCAAGATCTCTTCTCCCATCAAACAAATACTCACCGGCTGTCCTTCCTTTGCAGCTTCTCCAGTTCACACCCCGACCCTCACTGTAAATAAAATCACTTACCTTTTGTATCTGGTCTCCCGAGTCTGTTTCGCTCCAAACCTGTTCACTTTTGACTTCTCACAAACCTGACATTTTGAACCCTGTTTTTTCACATGCTGAGAGGTAAACAAGTTAAAACAATTTTAACAAGGACTTCTTTCAGTATCGGTGGTATTTGTTAGTTATTCGTAGACATTTCTGTTCCTATTAGCTCTTTTATGTCCAAATGGGTAACAAAACAACATGACTTGTGCAAAATGGAGATTCTGTTTAAATTTATGAGCTTTTGTCTTCTAAATGTGTGTTTATTTGCATGTTTTTCTGCCATGTTAGATTATTTCACAAACTACTGGAAAGAGTTTAATGATACTCTCAAACAAGTAACCAGTGGATGAATGGACAGCCGCTACAACTAATCAACTTTAAGAAAACAAAATTGCTTTTTCAGAAATCAAGCTACAATTTTATGGTTTTATCTGCTGTTCTAAATAAAAAAATGATTTGGTTTGACATGATGATTAAATATAAATGTATATATTTTTCTAAATTATAATTGGAAAAGTATAAACCAAATGTCTTTGGTGATTTTTGTGTTTAATTCTGTTGAATTTGTTCGTTGATGTACTAGAAAAGCACTTTGCCCAGCCTTGTTGTTATAAATGTGTTATATAAAAAATTGACATTGACATAATTATGTCTTTGGAAAGCTAAAGTTATCAGAATAATGTCTGGTTATATGACAGATTTCATAACGTGAAATTCAAAGTTTCAGGACTCCTTTTCCAAAAACAATGTTTCATTTAATTGTTATCACGGTATTTGTAAGGTTATCTCCTCCAAATGTGAGAGACAACAGTTTAATCAGGCTTCCAGACAGAAGAGTTTTATTGACCCAATCTGACATTTCTGCAATGGCTGGACTTTTGATCAGGTGCCAGTGTCCATGGTCACATAACGGCACATTTAAACAGATAAAAATCAGAGGCAGACAATTCACGGATGTTAGAGGGAAAAACCACAACATCTTTACTGTCACTTTCCATCACAAGACTGAAATTCTTGGACAATTCAGAGAACAGGAGACAAAAGATCTGACAAGAACATCTGATTGATTTTGATGCTTTTATGTCTTTATTGTCTTGATGTGTCCAGTGTAAGCAGAAATAAGTGTTTGTGTTAAGTCACTTTTGGTAAAAGGGGGATTATTATGCAAAATCGACCTTTTTCAGCTTTATATCATCTTATTATGTCATTCCTCATCAAAATCATACCCAGAGTGTTGCTTTGACTCATTCATGCATGTTGGAGAAATCCTTGAATCTCCTGTGGAGCTGCTTAAGCTCTTGCTGGAACAAAGCACCACCTCTGTACAAAGCTCCTCCCTGGAGCTCAGTCTGCAGCCAAACTCCCCTGAAGCATTGATGTGAAGACGCGCTGAAGTGGGAGTGTTGGAAAAGGTAGGAGCTTCTTAAAAAGCTGGAGGCCAATTTTAAGGTTTAAATAGGCTATGATTCAAAGTTCAATTTATTTTTGATTTATACAGCATTTTAATAACTGAAGGTAATTTACTTGATTGTGTTATTTTGCCAAGTAAAAAGACAACTTTCACTTTTTAACATTACGATTTTACTAAATAGCTTAGGTACATTTTAAATTTCTAAAATTACTCTAGAGAGTCAATTTACCTTAAAGAAAGCATTTAACTCAATTTTTTACATAATTTAAAACTGAGTTTCTTTACCTAAAAGTATTTTCAGCCTCTGGTGTGGCTGTCAAAATTGTTAAAGCATCTGCTTTTAACTTCAGTGTTGATTTTCCACATCTTGATCACAACATAGACTTAGCAGATAGAATTGGAAAAGATAGAATCAGCTATTTTGAGATGAACACAAAATAAAATCTCTAATAACTACAATATTACCCTTATGAAGAGTTGAAGCAGGTGTAGATTTTATTGTTCATATCAGGCAGATCAGCTCACAGAAAGAATGAATTAGCAGAAAAACCTACATAAATTAGTGTTATAAATGTTCACAAGATGTTCAGTAGAAATCCTGCCAAAGAACAAAAAAAAAAAAAAGCAAAAAATAATGCATGTTTCCTTTTTATCGCTGTAGTTAAGAAGAAGGCTTTTTAATCATTAATACACCTAATGGTGCGCTATGGACCAAGAGATGGCAGGAAACATTTGAGTGTTAGCATCAAAATTATTCAGGCAAAAATATAAATAATGTTTGACTTTATGTCAGACTGCTGAAGCAAATCCTATCCTATTATGGCGACGATCGAACTCCGTGTAGTATTGAGCAATGAAGTTGGCTCCCAAAATCCAAATGGGACCCATTGGTGGTGGAACATCCAAACCCCTGAACGTGACGATGCAGACATCCCCTTCGACATGTGATTGCTGCAACAAATTAATGTAATATTAGTTAAAGCTGCTAGTTTGCATAAAGAAACTAAACTAGAAAATATTTAGACATTTAGACAGTTTTTTACCCATAAGATATAATCCTCATGCGTGAGTGGATATTCTCGGCCACCCAAATGAAAAGTGACCATGGGCAGCGTCTTCACTGCATCGCAGCTGACTTTGTACTGGTGAGCAGCACAAAGTAAAGCACAATGATCAGGTTTGTTTTAGGGTGTTTTTTTTTCTTTGAGTAAAATGTTAGCCTGTGTTTAAAACATACTCCAGTTTCATCCAGCTGAGCGCCGATGGTTTTCATCAGGACAGACATGGAGGAGGCGGGGCCTGTGATGTAAGAGGAGCCCGTATCGATAACAGCCGTGCAGCCCTCTGAACAAAACATCATCTCTGCTCCAACAGAAACACTGACAGAATGAGAAAAGAGATTTATGACAATAACAAAACAAAAACAAAACGTGCAATTTCTCATTGGTCTATTAGGAATCATTAATCAAAGATCTCACCCTTTCATTGTGATTTCCCACTTTCCTACTTCTCTGATTTCCAAATAATTAAAGTTTCCCGTGTAGTAGTTTGGGTCTGTACCTCCAAGGACCAGCTCTCCACCAGGGGAGTGTGTTGGATCCCTGAAAACATGGAAAACCCACGAAAAGTTAAATGACTGAGTCGACAGGCAACACACGACAGAGCCAAATACTGTAGCTCAGGCTCACAGACTCCTGTTTAAGCATGGGGTAAACAGTGATTGACCTAAAACAGATTCCAAATGACAGATATTACAGACATGCAAAGTGACACGCATAAGGTTTAGAGCAAGTCAAAAAATCTTAAAATCCAACACAGTGACAACATCATGTTATAAAAATCCACAAAACTACTACAAAACGACACAAAGTGACTACAAAGAGCAGCAGAATCACCACAAAGAAATCCATTTAGCCACCAAGTGGTTCACCCAACCAAAACTAAATGAAGAAAACCTGTGTAAAACACACAAAAAGCAACCATAACAAGACTTCAAAACACAGCTGTATTGTCTGCAGCTGGTTTGATTGGGGGGTGGGTTAGACGGCTCTGTGCCCAGGGGCTCTATCCCTCATCGTGTCTCAGCATTTTAGGCTCAGTGCTTCGAGTGTCAGAAGTTTGCAAATCATTTTCTTTCTGTTTTCTAGCAGAAGGGTAACTCTTTGCGTGCACACATTTATCCAAATTCTCACCTGAAACTCATCAGACTGAAGAAGTGTCTTGGAGGAGAGACAAAACGTTTCACTAAAGAAGAACCCATCCAGAGGACCTACTTGTTTTTTTTTTTCTTTTTGATTTTTTTCTACCTGGATTACTGAGATGCATCGGGACATTTCTCCAAATTCTTGAAATCCTTTGATGCTAATATGAACCGTAGATGATAACAAAAACTCTCAAGTTCATTTTTCGGAAATGGAGCCACTATTTTTAGACATCGTTTTTCACAGACTGGTGAACCTTTGTTCATCATTATTTTAAAATTTCCTTTATTTACTCAGTCCTCTTATTTATTTGTCACTAATTAACCTATTTAGTTGCAAATCCTCCACCTGCTGTTTCATCATCATTATTCCATAATCATGGAATAAAGTGGCCATAATCATGCCACTTTATTCCAGCTTTTTAAAAAATGTGTTGTGCCATCAAATATACATTTTTTTCTTCTGAAAAGTGGTATGAGTTTAAACTTACTTTAAAACACCTCTCAACATTTTGGAATTGATGGTGAAATTACATACATTATCTCCAACAATTGTTCTCTTGTAAAATACATTTTGTCCCAAATCAATTAAATTCTAATTTGTAGCCTCTTAAAAAAATCCAAACAATACATAGAAAAAAAGACAATTTCTTGAGATTGTATCATGTTTCTCCCTCTGGTGGATTGCACACAAACTGATACGGCGTAGAAGCTCAGTGTATCACTAAAACACACCTGCTGTAGTAGATAGAAAACACCTCTTCTTTAAGGATGTGCTGAGACATGATGTGGTCAAACACCGGAGTAATCCCATCAATGGCCGCATTGGGGTAACCCATCCCCAGCACACCATCAAACTTGGCAAAAATGAAAGGCATGGCTGACAGAAAGTTGGCTTCAGCAAATACCTGCACCACAGGGATACCACCAACCTGCAGGGATCAAACACGAAGGAGTTATAAAGCACGACATGTGTAGTGTCTTCAGACATATATTGTAAAAAAGAAACGGCTTTGATTTATTGCTTCCAGACTTTAAACTCACCACAACCACATCCTCACTGAGGAATCCCCTGACATTTCCCGAGGCATACTGGATTGAAAACCCTGTGCCATTCTCAACATAAGTGCGGGATTGGGACGCATCATATCTGTTGTGAGTAACTGAAGATTACAAACATATTTGTGTTAGAAACCAAGTTTTTAAAGAGTGCAATTAGAAACAATAGTGATTAAAACTTTAATGTCAGTTGGGTAAAGGGAGTGGGGTGTTAAATATTTTCCTGGCGTATTGTTCAATTTTATACCACAATCAAGTAACTGTTACCTTCTTCTTGTCATCCTCCAGTAGAAGGTGACCTACTGTATGAACTACTAAGGTCAAAGATTTTCTATTGTTTATGTTCCAGTGTGGGCATAACTCCTATACTGGTTTTTTAGCACTTAGTGTTCCCAGGTGGTCTTCCATCCATATACTAACAGGACCTACACTGCTTAGCTTCCCACATCAGACAAGATATGGCGTGTTCACAGTGGTAGGCCTTGGTAAATGCCTTGAAATTGGCCTCTGTCTCTTTAGGAATCACCTACCGTTTCCAACACTCCCGCTTCAGCACGTCTTCACAACAACGCTTCGGGGGAGGGGTGCTCAGTGGGGCGGGAGCTCAGCTGCAAACTGAGCTCCAGGGAGGAGCTTTGTGTAAATAGGCAGAGCTTTGTACCAGCAGGCATTAAGGCAGCTCCACATGGCTATCACAGGAGATTCAAGGATTTCTCTATGAGTTAAAGCAACACTCGGGGTATGTTTTTGATGGGGGAAGGACATTATAGCATGATATAAAACTAAAAAAAGTCAATTTTGCATGTTACCCCCTTCAATCAAGTGATGTCAACTGGATTCACTCAATCAAGCTGAGTAAATACGAAAATCTTTTACATTTACTCATCTTGGTTGAATGGAACCAGTTATTTATGGTAGTCTCCCAGTTTTCCCTTCACCTGCGCTCTGTGTTTTCTCGACACGGAGACATGGTTCAACATGGTTGAAATTTTTTGTTGTCATTTTTGCTGCCACATCAGTTTTATGTTCTTCCTCGTTGTTTTCTCTAATAAATCTTCAAGTTTCATCTTAAGCACTGCCATAGTTGTTTGCATTTCTGGGTCTGACTCATACAAACTGTGGCACATAAAGGCTTGAAATTAAAGTTGTTTTAAGATGGTAGGGATCGATTTTTGTCTTGGCATCGATCTGACTAGCCATGAACTTGTCAGTCTGATCAGACATTTTTAACTGAGGTCCTTTAAAATCTGTCTACAACAGGTAAGATATTACCTGTTCATAATCTTTTCAAAAAGCCACACTTCTAAAGGTCTGAACCATCCTTTAAATGTGCTGCTGTAAACTTAAAAGTTTAAAAAGTCGAGTTTGAGTAATCTTAGTATCACAGTAATTTATTATGAATTCTCTGGGTATTAGCAAGCACAAATGGCAGAAACTAGCTGAAGGATGAAGCCACCAAGGAGGTTCTATACAACTGGAGTGCGCAAAAACCACGTGACTGTGTGATTGGTTGGAGAAGCTAATGGCTAACGCTAAACGGGCAAGACTCTGGATTTCCCATTACTGTACATGTTGACAACAGAGCAGAAAAAAAGGACTGACGATGCAGAAATCATTAAAACTAATAATAATAATATTAATCCAATTATTATTAATATTTTACAGTTTATATAATCTATCTAATGT
>NW_013952405.1:786549-795404 GCF_001266775.1 Austrofundulus limnaeus | reverse complement strand
AAAATAATATTATAAATGTGAGTATTTTTAGGTTTCTGTTAGAGGAACCTGACTTGTTGAGAAGATGGTTAGCTAATAGAGAGAAGTTTCATCCTATAACCAGAGAACATTTTCTAACTGTTGACTGGCAAATATAATTATTCTTATTTACAATTCATGCCAAATTTCCTATTACTGTCTCTGATTCTCTGTCAGATGAGGCAGCTTTAGTGTCACTAGAACCTGATTTATGTTTGGACAGTTTTTGTCCTGTTGAGCTCTCTGAATTATCTAAAATAATAACTTCATCCAAACCATCAACATGTCTGCTAGATCCCATCCCAACCAGACTGTTAAAAGAAGTATTTACCTTAATTAATATTTATATTTTAGATGTACTTAATTTATCTTTAATAAATGGTTACATGCCGCAGATCTTTAAGGTTGCTGTAATTAAACCTTTACTTAAGAAACCTGATCTTGATTCAGGAGTTCTGGTCAACTATAGACCTAAATCTAATTTCCATTTCCTCTCAAAAATTCTTGAGAAAATAGTTACAAATCAGCAACATGAACATCTGGATAGAAATAATCTATATGAGGAGTTTCAGTCAGGGTTTAGAGCTCATCATAGCACAGAAACAGCACTGGTGAAAGTTACTAATGATATTCTCATGGCCTCAGACAGTGGACTTGTGTCCATTCTTGTCTTGTTAGATCTCAGTGCTGCATTTGATACAACTGATCACAATATTTTATAACGTAGACTTGAACTTGATAATGGGATTACAGGAACAGCTATAAAATAGTTAGTCTTATTTAGCTGATGGATTTTAGTTTGTTGATGTTAATAATGAATCTTCTTATTCCAGAGTTAGTCATGGAGTTCCTCAGGGTTCAGTGCTTGGACCAATCCTCTTTACTTTATACATGCTTCCATTAGGTAACGTTATTAAACAGCATGGGATAAATTTCGATTGTTATGCAGATGATACTCAGTTATATTTATCCATGCAGCCTGATGAATCCAACAAGTTACTTAAACTACAAGCATGTCTTACAGATATAAAAACATGGATGACTCTTAATTTTCTGCTTCTAAACTCAGATAAGAAAGAGGTTATGGAACCTGAACATCTTAGGGATCAACTTTGCAGCCTTTCACCTCCTCTGGATTGCGTTAATCTGGTCTCCAGTTCAAATGTAAAGAACCTTGGTGTTATTTTTGATCAGGATATTTCTTTTAACCCCCACATTAAAAATGTTACCAGGACTGCCTTCTTCCACCTGCGTAGTATCACTAAAATTAGAAATATTTTGTCCAAAAATGGTGCAGAAAAACTGATACATGCATTTATCACGTCTAGACTGGATTACTGTAATTCCTTATTATCTGGGCATCCAAGTAACTCTCTAAGAAGTCTTCAGTTAATCCAAAATGCTGCTGCTAGAGTTTTAATGAGAGTTGGAAGGAGAGATCATTTTTCTCCAGTTTTAGCTTCTCTCCACTGGCTCCCTGTCAAATTTAGAATAGAATTTAAAATATTACTCCTAACTTACAAAACTCTCAACAACCAAGCTCCATCATACATTAAACATCTTATTGTTCCATTCTTTCCTAACAGAGCACTTCGCTCTCAGACTGCAGGTTTACTTGTGGTTCCAAGAGTTTCTAAAAGTAGAATGGGAGGCAGAGCTTTCAGTTATCAAGCTCCTCTCTTGTGGAACCAACTTCCAGTTTCTGTCTGTGAGGCTGACTGTCTACTTTTAAGATTAGACTGAAGACTTTCCTTTTTGATAAATCATATAGTTAGACTTAGGTTTCCTGAATTATTCTTCATTTCTGCTGCTGTAGACTTAGACTGAGCACATTTCCTCACTCTGCTGTCGTCTAGTCTTCTCTACGTTTATTGTAATTATTCTATCACATTTTTTCTTTGTCTCTTCCAGAAGAAGGTGCACCTGGACCAGTCCCGGACCAGTTCTTCTGTGTTTACCTGTGTCTCTTTCCTGTCCCTCAACCAGCCGGTCGAGGCAGATGGCCGCCTGTCCTGAGCCTGGTTCTGCTGGAGGTTTCTTCCTGATTAGCAGGGAGTTTTTCCTCTCCACCGTTTGCTCAGGATGGGAGACTGTGATGAAGTGATTCAACGCAGCCTGCTGTTTTCTTCTTTAGATTATTCTTTTTGTGTACAGTGCCCTGAGACAACGTATGTTGTGACTTGGCGCTATATAAATAAACTGAACTTGAACTTATTTTTTTATGAGAGTTAGAAGAAATAATAAATATACTTTTATTACTAGCTGAAGTCATCATTTTTCAACTAGCTAAGGTCTAAGTTACAGGCTGACTTCAGGTCTGATTTAGATCCTTGTTACTTATAAATTATATATTTTTCTGTTATAAATCTGCTGTTTTACATGATTGTTGAATGAAATTAACATAATTATTAATTTATTGTAAAAACATGACCGATAATCTATGAAACAGATCCAGTTCAGCTGCTGTTTATCTATTAGTTTCTATGGAGGCTGTGAGCTGTTGCCCTTTTAGACACCATTTTTGCTCCTCCATGCTGTCACAGACGCTACCAGTGTACGGTATGGCTGGGCTTAGTCTAGTGATCTTTATATTTAAGTCTATGGAAGCCACAAAAACAAGTGCCCCCTTGTGGCTAATTGCAGTGTAGTTTTCAAGTCCCTCCCCTCCATGTAACTGAAAGGGATATTTATTTTACTAAAAACAAAAAAGTACTCTTTACAGAGTTGCCATGTACAATTTATTTTTGTACATTCATTTTGCCTTGTGTAAGATCAATAATTACTGTAATGTACGATAACATTTGCGCTTCCATCCTTTGCTTCATGAATTAACTCTCAACATGCAACAAGCATATGAAAGAGATTAGTGAAACATGTGCTGTGTCAACTTAATAACATTGTCACCATATTTAACACGTTTTCAGATGCCTTCTAAGGCTATTTTTTCCCCAAAAAGCAATTAACAATTCTAGCAAATTTCACTAGTGTTACTGGAAACTCTTGGAGATTCTGATAAGGCCTCAAAGCACTGACAGACAGCACAATCCCCTTGCAGCATCCTTCTCAGCTGCAGTCAGAGCAGGAGATACAGTATTTACCCCACCTCATCCCAGACCCTAAATGAAACATGTCTGTGAAAAACTGCTGCTGGCTGATATGTATATTGTTAGAGTGTAAATGTAAACCTTTCTATGTCTAAAACAAATCACTGCTTTAAAACAACTCTGATCAGTTGTGAAAATAGTTTAGGACATTATCCAGTGATTTCTAGCATATAATCATTCTAGTTCATAAACAAAGTACATGTAAAACATATATGAAGCAGAATTCTGGTACACGATGATTTAACAGAAGACAGTTCAATCTGACTGATATTGCAAGGCCTGTTCAGTGCAAGTGGTGCCAGAGCTGTTTACTACTGTTTTGTTAGATTATTCAAAGGTAAATAAAAAATGTGTTGTAGGTTATAAAATGCTGTCTTTAAAATTGTGCTATTGAAGGAGTAAATTCTGAGCCGTAGAATACAAAAATTGTAAGTCACTGGTGCAATTCGTCAACATTTCTCATATGGCAACACAAAATATTCTTTGAGCTCTATTTCTGTTTGTATTTTTCCATGTGGACACTTACAACAGGCGGTGGAGAAAGGTGAGCATCTCTCCGAGGGGACCCACAGGTTTGCTGACCCTGTGTCAAACACCACGTTGAACTTCTGGGCCGGAGAGCCGATGCTGATTTCTCCGTAGTACTGAGTCTGTTACAACAAACACTATAATGTTTTTGTTCTTTAATGCTTTGGATTATTTATTTTGAGGGTATGAAATGACATTAGGACTGTGAGTCCCACACAAAGTTCCAGTTCAAAGGCAAATGGATCTGCTGTTTTTGCTTGAGGAAAAGTTTTTACAATGATTCAAAAGTGCAGATGAAGAGTCTTAGATGTGCGGGGCCCCTTTAACCCCAAAGATTAAAGTCTGCTTTTGGTGTAAAGCTCAACAAGCAAATCCAGATGCTTTCAATTTAACGTACCTCGATTTCTTATCACCTGTAGAACATCTCTCAGAACAACATGGTGAGGTTCACAAAACACCCTGTGTCCACAAATATATTTATATATAATGTAGTATTATGACGCATAAAATGTCTCACGTCCAAGTAATTGGTTAGAGGTGTGGGAACAGCCTTGTGGTTGGCATCAGCTGTGCTCATCTGGGTCAGTTTCGACAGCACCTGCTCAGCAGAAACACCCATCTCCTGCAGCGACTCTCTGATGGACGGCATCTTCTTCAGGGAGATTCTGAAACCCCAACAGGCATGAAGGGAAATATGGGACACCCAAAAAACATAAATTCAACGAGAAGCGATGAGTGCGATGACAGATGTACTGTGAAAAAGTTCTGTGCGGTAAATATTTCATACATTTGGCACGTGTTTGGTCCAATATGATTAGCCTGTAATAAATTACAGATGTGCTTTTATTCTAATGCCTGGCCAGAATAAAAAAAAACATTGAGGAAAAACATGTGCTTAGCCTGTTCTGAAATCTCTGGCTTTTTTAATGAACTAGCTAACACTTTGTGTTCCTGTCTTACTTTATGTTCCCAGGATTCCTCATCTTCAAATGCATCTGAGTTGTAAACTTTTATTATTCTATTTTTTCTTTAAAGAGAAATACATAAAAAGAGAGTTCTGTTTGTACCTTATTAGTTCATGGCCTGTAGTCATCCTCAGACATAATGCAACCAGAAACATCCAATAATCCAACAGCAGAGTCATGGTGATGCTGTGACAAACACGAAAACAAACAAAATGAATGATGCAGTTGCTGTGTGCTCCTGGTTTCCTGTGCATCCAGGTCTGACTTTGTGAAGCATGCTTCCTGCATGCTGCTCTTTTTATACCCCATCCCCTTTACCATATTTTTAATCATCCATCACTTATTATAGATGGTTACCCTTCATCCCACTCCTCTGCAATCGTCCACAGACCCCTCTGTGGTGAACATGGCTCAAAAAGGCATCCAAACTCTGACCTGCTGAGGACAAAAAGGTTGGGTACAGATGTGCTGACGTCAATGAACTGTGGCATGTTCTCTGTGAGGTTGTGAGAACATTCAGAGGAGTTAAAAATGCCTTGAGCTGTCAGAACAGACCAACTGAATGTTTGCCAGACTCTAACATAAGTAAAATAAACAGAGATAAAATGTGTAATCTGCTAAACCCACCTGTGGCTGCAGGTGTCCCAACTGGGACTCGTAGGGAGATTCCAGTTTCAGCATTCAAGTCCACTTCATCCACAGAGCCTGTTCTGTCAGCAGAATAAGCTCATCCATCTTCTCATCCAACTACTCCATGTTTCTGAGGCCCCAAAGCCTCTGATTTCCCAAGGTACTGTAGTAGCTGTACTCCCAACACATAGAGTTTTTATAGCTCTACTAGATTTGCCCAAAAGAAATTTTCCTTTAACTATTTGGAGTTAACTTTGTCTGTCTCTTAGCAAAATATCTTAGGAATCAGTGAACATTTTTTTTAAAACTTTTAGGCGCTATTTCATGGATGTTGATCTACAACTGGGTAATTTTTAGAGCCAACCCAATCCAAAGGCCATCACAGCCAGCTGACATTAGAGAACACACAATTGGCAATGCCTTTCAAAATGTTTGGGTCAAGTTTAGTTAACACATTCTTATGTCGGACTCGTAACATTTTGACGCTTGGGCACTCAATCTGTTGACGCGGGGGGTACCCCCCACGCATCCATCCTTGCCGCCCACAGCTTTTCCGGGTCTGAGGTTAACATGAGGGATCAGGATTAATGGTTAATTTTAGGGTCTGTGGTCAGGGATAATAGTTAATTTGAGAGACTGGGGCCAGGGAAAGGCTGTACATAGCTTCTATTGGTTAAATTCAGGGTCTGGGATGAAAATGGTTAATATGAGGGATCAGGGTTAATGATTAATTTTAGGGTCTGTGTTCAGGGACTCGTTCTCCTCCACCTCATCTCGTAAAGAACGGACGTGTGGGGCCTACCCCCCACGTCAACAGATTGACGCTTGGTCAAGCGTCAAAATGATGACGCAGGGGTCAGGAGAATGGCCTCGAGCATCAGCCCTGAAAAATTGTAAGTGTTTTCAACCCTCTTTGCCTGTTAGCAAAATATCTTGTGAATGTAGATTAATGCAACATTCAGAAAATAATCACTGGATATATATACACTTACAACATATTATTAGGAATGTAATGATTCACTCAAGCCCTGATTATCCATTTTAAGTTCACAGTTACAATTATTTAAGTTATATATTATATTTTTTTCATCAAAATTACTTGTAGCCATTTTATGACCAACTACGTTTTTTTCTTTTAAAATCAGAATTTTTGTCCTTGTATTAAATTGTTGTCTTAGTAACAAAACGTAACCTCAAAAAATAAATAAAAATAAAAAATAAAAGTCATCACAAACTATTTTGTGACCAATAGTTATCAAGCATCAAACTGAATTTGTCTTGAAGTCATACTTTACTGTTATACAATAACAATGACATTGATTCTTTCATTTTTACGAACCAGTTCAAATTTTAAGCAGTTATAATGTTAATCAAATGAATCTCAATTAATTGTTACATCCCCACATATTAACTTTCTGAGCTGGCTCAAATCAACATGGTTGTCACAGCCCCATGGCTGTAAGTCAGTCAGTTGCAAATCTTGTGCTAAAACTAGTAGCTGAGATCTTTCACAGCACTGACTCCGAGCCTGACCTCATGTAGTATTGCATGCAGTTGCACATATGGTTATTTTCAAGGTTCGACCTGAAGAGCTGCAGCTCTGTTCCTTCTCATCCTAAAATGATCTTAATCTAAACTGCAGGCATGTAAAATGTTGGCCTGTGTGCAGTCCTATAAGGAATGCTACTCCTTTAGTTGGACTTCTTTACTATGTGTTTGTAGTTTCTTCTTCTTCTTCTTCTTATTTTTTTTTTTTTCGATTAGCTGTCATTGCATGTATAGCCAAAAAGTATTAAGCCATCAGATCCTAAGTGAAGGGAAAAACCTCATTGAACAGTTCAGGATAGGTTGTAGGAGCAAACATGGTGGTTAAGATGAAGCTGTTATTTCCTCAGACAGCGCAGCGGGACATAAACTGTGTAAACACAAATCAGGTTTCTCCTCTTGTGTCAAAAGCTGCTGAAATTGATGCTGAATCTGTGACAAATAAAGAGGAAGAATATCATGACTTCAGGCAGTTTGTGTCTAATTGAATTTAAATGGCCTATTTTTCTCCCCGACACACAAACTTAAGATTTTATCCACGGAGCAGACATGTCTACACTAAAAATTCTTTGTAGCTTAAGAACCAACTCAGTTCAGTTTTTTTTTTCAAAATAAAAAGCAACGTGAGAAGAACAAAACACATATGTGTGTCGAGATCAAGGTCTTAGATAAAAACCGCTGGCAGGAGGCAGAGTCCATGTTGAGTGTTTTGCAGCAGAGTGGAGGAATGGCAGCGTGGAGTGTTTTCATTTGCACGTCTTGCTGCTGTGCTGAGGCTCAACCGGTCTTAACATCAAAATCATTTTTTTGCGCTCCCTGCATTAGGCGTCACAGAGGATTCCCACAGTTACTGCTCCGCCAGGATGGGCCGGTCTGTTGACAAACTACCCAGCTGAGCCAGGACAAATGTGGAGGTTCATGTCAGACAGCCATCACAAAGGTTAGAGCTCAGACACTGAATTACTCTCAAACAAATTTGTCATACACTCAGCAAACATGCTATGATGTGCAGGATGCTTTATAGCAGCTAACCAACAACTCTTTGTAATCAAGTGAGAGAGGAAAAAAGAATGTCTATAAAAATATCACCTAATTATCAGTTTTGCAGCTGAACTCTGCCTTTGAGTGAGTTTCTGCTTGCTATTCAGACTGGTTTGATTCACTTTCCCTGCTGTCAGTGACATTAGTCACCGCAGCACAGCCAGATGTTTTCAACACCAGGAAACAAGAACTTTTAAACACCTCCCTGCACCAACTGTTCCTAACCAAACAGTTTACAACAGCACCTTTAAAGGATAGTTTAGATCCTTAGAAATACGGCTCAATGAAAAAAATAAGCAGTCTAACCCTAACTGAACCAATAAAACTACTTGTGTTGTGAAAGACTGTATGCAGACATTTCAGTTTTTTTAAACTTAGAAAACATGCTGTTTATTTATGAACAGGTTAATAGCACGTTTCAGAGACAGTCTCACAAACTTGTGACTTTTGACCATCCTGGAAGATTTGGTGCCCAAGTTTCTTTTTTTTCCTCACACTGCCAAGCTGGATCTCTGTGTGCGTCACTCCTGCGTGGCCTCCCACCTCTCTGCTGACTCAGCTCAACTAGTGGTCATGAGAAACACACACACAGAGAAGTTTTGCTATAAACTAAGATTATTCTGCAATGAGAAGAAACACTAGGTATTTTGTTCAAACCTTATAAATGATGCTGTTAATCTCAGTAAAAATCCTACAAGATCCATACTTCTTAGAGTTTCTTAGATGTTTCTTAAAAGAGTCAGTAGAAACATTTTAAGAAACATCTTAAGACATTTTTATTCAGACAGGCTTTTAGTTAAGTGCTTTTTATTGTGTTTTAATTGTTGTTTTTATATCTGTGATCTGTTTATTGTTTTTAATTATTTTTTGCTTTCTGTGAAGCACTTTGTGATGTTTGTGTCTGTGAAAGGTGCTATAGAAATAAAGTTTACTTACTTACTTACTTACTTACTTACTTACTTACTTACTTACTTACTTACTTACTTACTTACTTACTTACGTACTTACGTACTTACGTACTTAC
>NW_013952405.1:776181-783588 GCF_001266775.1 Austrofundulus limnaeus | reverse complement strand
TACTTACTTACTTACTTACTTACTTACTTACTTACTTACTTACTTACTTACTTACTTACTGACTTACTTACTTACTTACATACTTACTTACTTAGAGTTTGTGTTAGGAATGAATCTCAGCTATGACCACACCAGATTTTAGCTCAGCATCTGCAGAACTCACTGAGCTACAGCCATTTCTGCGTTGGCTAAGGTCAATAAGCTGAGGTGGCCATCTTTAAATGGATTGATTCCAATATCCAGGGATTATTTTCTGAGAGTTTTAGCTGAAATACTTTGCTAATGGACAAAATTGACTCTAATAGTCAAGTTGGAGTGTTGAGATGGCTTTTGCCTACCACCACACCAAACAACAGCCTAATAGTTATAACAATTTTTGTTTTCTAAGTAATTGCTGTGGTGGACATCTTGAATTGGGTAGTCTCCAAACGTTAATCAGATGTAGGTGTACACCCACTGGTTACTTTCTGAGAGTTACATTAAAACCCATCCACTGGTTCATGAGCTACTTTGCTAAACTAATGCCGCAGCCTTACTTGAATGAGCATTTTTTTTGTTTGTAGACAAGTTTTTGCATAATTGTTCTACTGAAACCGAAAATGAGTTTTCTTCATAAACAAGCAAATCTAATGAAACAACAACAGAGGATAAAACAAGTAAAACCTCAAAATGTTTAGCAGCACACATCAGAGAACGAGTGAACAGATTTTGTGGAGTTGTCTTGTCTCTCACAGCAGCGGCATGAAGCAGTGCAGCAGTTGTTAGTGGGGAATGAGACTCCGGGGAAGTTCTGTCGCAAACAAACAAGCCCGACTTCCAAGATTATAATTAACATCAAATCCTCAACAGCTGGTTAGGAACATAAATTATTACTTGTTTGCATGATTTGATCTCTTTTCATAGAAATCTCACTTATGGAGATTCAGCGTGTTACAAAACTAGCAGCTTAGTTGCAGGGATGATGTGTTCGGGGATGTTTTTGAATTCAAATCCGGTGAATTAAACTGTGATTCCATCTGGATCCAATATGCATTAAAATGTGCAGGCCAGTCTTCACAACAGGAGGTCTGAAATGTAGAAACTGAGACCAGAAGAGGTATTAAAAAAACACGTTTGATGCAGACCAGAAGGATATCCATTACAAAGAGTGCTCTGAGCGTTTGATATCTTTCCAGGATGATTCACAGCATTAAGCAGAATTATTGTCAGCCTAACAAGTTGGGGGTGCCTGTGGTATCTGTGCTGTAGATTTGAAATCCTGAGCCTGAAAATTAGAGCTCAGATTACATCAGGAAGGGCATGAAGCATATACAAAAAAAAAAATTGCCAAATTTTTCGTATAAGTTTGCATGCTCTGGCAGAAGGAAGCCGCTGAAAAGCGAGAGAAAATTGTCATTTTCATAAATTGTGTCACTGGATGGGCGCACACGGCCAGCAGAGGGCAGCATCAGACTTTCTACTTACCTCGAAATGAAAGCATGCTGCAGTCAAACTTGCAGTGATGCCTAATCTGATCATTCCTCTTTGGAAAAACAAAAAGCTAAGCAACAACAGATCCCTTTAAAAGAGCAACGTAAGTATAGTAGTGATGTAATCAATTCCCAGATCAAAGGTAACTCTGAAGAAAAATATTTCTCATAGCCAAAGGAGCATGTTTCAGTTGTGAGTGCTGTGAGTATTTGTATATTTGTATGACCCTAAATACCAATAAAACACATTATATGCAGTGAAATGCATACTGACAGTACATGTTTTATCTGAACATGGACATCAAAATATTTGGACAAATAACTGCATTCATTACTTGATACTATTTGTTTTTTATTTTTTTTTATTTTTTACTTATTAACCTTCATTTATCCAGGTAAATCCTTTTGAGATCACAGATCTGTTTTGCAATAGAGGCCTGCCTGAAGCCATTTTCAGTCATTTTGTTTGGCTTGTGGGTTGTTTTTAAAATTTTGCACACAACAATAATGCTGGTTTACACGATGCACAAAAGTCAAACTATAAAAAGTTTTTATTAGAATGTAAACATGTGCAACACTAATACAATCTATTATTATACAATTGTTTTTTAAATATAAAATTAGTTAACTA
The DNA here is from genome assembly GCF_001266775.1 of Austrofundulus limnaeus. Classification (NCBI taxonomy): domain Eukaryota; kingdom Metazoa; phylum Chordata; class Actinopteri; order Cyprinodontiformes; family Rivulidae; genus Austrofundulus; species Austrofundulus limnaeus. The sequence continues at coordinate 781,488 of NW_013952405.1, read as the reverse complement.
CACATTTAGACATGCATCTCCTCTGGCATCCTTTTGGGGGTGCTGCAACACCCTCTAAATACATTTTCCCATTGTCTTGTTTTCTGTTTATTTTTATTTTTTATTTATTTTTATATATTTTATTTTTTGAAAACACAATCAAAATATGTTTAAAATTTCAAAGAAAGAAAGAAAAAAAACTTTTTTCATTTTTGCTAAAATTTGTTTAGTAAATCGAAATATTTCTTGGGAAGTCTCATGAAATTTTTGAATAATTGTTATGGTTTGTCTGGGTTCTGTGTTATTTTGGTTCTAGTCTGGTTTTCTGTCTTGTCCTTCTATGTTTACCTCTTCCTGCCTGTCTTTGCTCCTGCCCCGCCCACTCTCACCTGTTCCTCATGTTCCTCTCCCAGGTATTTCTTATTTCTGCTCATTAGTTGTCCTTTATATTCTGTTCTCAGTTTGTGTCAGAACTTTGTTTCCTGTTAATGTTCTTGACTTATGCCAAGTCTCTGTATCTTGTTTGCTGCCATGCCAGATTTTGTTTTTGTAAATAAACCTTTTTTTCCCATCATCACTCAATTCTGCATCAGGGGTTCAAACCAACCAAGCTCAATTCATAACAATAATAATAATAAAAAAGTATATGCATATATATATGTGTGTGTGTGTGTGTGTGTGTGTGTGTGTGTGTGTGTGTGTGTGTACTTGTTTCTTCTGCAGAGTGAGTACCGTCATATCAGGTTTGGTCATTACTGGGTAGTGACAACATTTTTCCCGGTCCTCACGCTTTTGCAGCTCAACTGCGCTCTACTGATTAGGTTTAGTGATATGGTGTCAATGAATTTTTGGTTAAGATTAGGGTTAGGAATGGACTAGCAATGGTTAGGATTAGGGATACAAGGATGATGTGTGCACAGCAGTGTCTCAGTGCACCCCTCCAAGGAGTGGGCTTCACATAGACCAAAATTACTGCAAAACATGTAAAAGAAAATGGATTTTTTAAAATAAAAACATTAAAGTACATTAAGCAATAACAACAAAAGAATAATTAAGTTACAATGATTACAAATGTGACTGTAAATAGTGTTTTGTTAAAGACCAATCATGCTTAAATATTGTCTTGTAATGGTCAGCTTCTGATTTTCAGGCAAATGCCAAATAATAAACACAACCCACTTTTTAAAAGTCAAACTTTTACAGCTCTATATTTATTGTGCTCCTGAGCCAATGATCCAGTTTGATATGATTAGGTTGTTTGCTTGAAGCCTCTTCACTTCAGCCGGGCTAAAGTTCTGCCTAACGGTGATTCGTAGAAACATCAGCCACTCATTGCCTCCTATTGACTCACATCAAAATAAACGAACAAAACAAGTCAATTTATTAAAATTCAGTAAAAATAAATCATGCTGCGGTGTGCAGATAGGAAACACACACACGCATTTGAAACTTAATAAGAAGTGAAGATGTGCAGCCAGAAGCCTGCTGCATTTCCCACAGAGCTCAATCACCAAATATTTCTCTGAATAAACTGAAAACATCTGATGTACGGGTAATATGACAACAGATACAGGTTTTGATTTGCTGCTGTGCTGATAAATATTTGATTAGAACAGACTTGCAGTTACATGTTAATGAGCACGTTAGTCACCTTTAATTTTATGACCTGGTTCTGGTAGTTTGTGTTTTCCTTTTTTACTTCATGTTAAGTTATAAAGGAAACACTTCTATTCCTACAGCTCCTGTGTTTGTCAAACTAGTCTGAGAAAATACTGATGAGCCAGGTGATTTTAAATGATTATATGAATCACAAGTTGATCCATAATTTAATGATGATATATGCTCAGCATGTCTTTTTGGACAGCTTTCACACATGAAGCTACAGCAGCAGCTGTGGCATCAACAAAGTCAAACTAATTCAGGAAATATTTTTTCCTCACCTTAAAGTCTGCCTAATATTAAAAATCAACATTATTTAGGATGTCGGCTGTTTGATTTGCAAATTTTAGCTAAAGTTCCACTTCACTGCGAAGACCGTCATTCTACAGGTTTCCTACAGTTTAAGACAAACTCAGGCAGCACGATGGCTCAGTGGTTAGCACCGACGCCTCACAGCAAGAAGGTCCTGGGTTCGATCCCTGGTTTGGACCTGAGGTCTTTCTGTGCGGAGTCTGCATGTTCTCCTCGTGCTTGTGTGGGTTTTCTCCAGGTAATCCGGTTTCACCCAACCCTAAATAAACCATAAATAAATAAAATATAATCCTTAAAATGTACAATAGGTTGCCTTCAGGCCCAGACGCCCTTGAAAAAGAGATCTGCGATCTCAATGGGACTTGCCTGGTTAAATAACAGTTTAAAAAATTAAGACTTTTTAAGGCCAAATGAATTTAAATTTAAGACCAGTTTCACAATAAACACAAAGGACAAAAAAAAAACTGGCAGAAACTCGTGAGCATTACTAATAAACCATTTGTTTTTAACCATATCAAACTTCTTTTTTGTCAAATATAGCAAAAGCATTCTTAGCAGTCAGTTTTAAACTTAATTTAATTCCTGGAAATTCTCTAACGACCCAAAATTTGGAGTTTTAGGACCCACAGTGGGGTCTCAACCTTAATTTGCTGTGGATGAAACCTTAAAGTGCCTGTGACATCAAGTTTTTTGTAAGAAATGTGAATACATTTTTGGAAATACAACATTATTAACATATTATGAAATGAATTTCAGGATGCTCTGACGGACGGTTGTTGAGATATTTGCATGTGAATCAACAGGAAGTGATGTCAAAGAGAAATGTTACCAATTATTTTAATATTTGAGACAAATTACAATCATCCAATCTACAATGTGTTAACATTTTTAAGACTTCTGACAGATTGATTTAAGATATTTTAAAGCTAATTAACGCCTTATTTTTGGGTTGATGAATTCAATGTGTTTTAAGGCTTTTTAAGGATCTGTAGGAACCCTGCTCTAACCAAACTTATATCCAGCCTAAAGGTATTTTTGATCTTGTGTCCAGACTGATATACTAAGCAAGAGCAGAATGTGTTAGATTGTTAATTATTTTAGCCTGGGACTTTTCCTTATTTCACATAATTCCAGAGGATTCAGACTATAATCTAGTATTTTTAAACTTATTTTTAGATGGCTACATTTTGCTGTGTAAAATGATATTTTACCAACAGCATTCACTGGTCTTATGCAACAAGAAATCATTTCTTCTACATCTGACTTTAAATGCAAGTTTGACTTCAAAACTCATTTTGTTTTGTCTTGTCGGACCTGTAACTGATAATAAATTATTTTAAGAAGCATTTTGCATTATGTGGATTGTTTCTAGATGTTTGTCTGTTTTTCATGTACACTGTGTTGGTTGTTCATGAATGTTTGTTTTTGTTTTGATTCAACAATATTTGTATTTTCAACGTGTTTATTTTTTGTTTGTACCTCATGGGATGCCATAGCAAAGATAGGCTGGCAGTAATTAGTTCTAACGAATGGCTGGAAAGCAACTGACAGCAGGACTTGAAATGTTTGCTGTTAAAGAAACAAAGATCTTATGCTTTGTATTCCCCTGGTGAAAGCAGCGAGGTATGTTTTGTTTATTTCACTTGTTTATTAGCACATGTTCTTATTTTAATGTTTTGTATACATGTTTGTTTTGTTTTCACGGTGGTCTTGGTAATTTGGTGATCGAGAAGCACCAGATGAAAATAAAAAAAGGCTTAAAATCACCCGTCGAGGCTGCGCTGAACTTTGTCAAGAACTGGGGGGGCTGCTACAGGACCCTTTGAGTTCCAGCTTGATTACCAAATGAATACTCATTGAAAGCCAAAGCGACATTTATTTTGTTGTTTATATCCAGCTCTGAAACTCAAATTACATTTGTGAAACTGTTTTATAGTTTATTTTATTTCTATGATTTGACAACAATGACCTGACAGGTTTGTGTCAGGTTGCTGCTACATTAGTCAACACAAAACAGTAAGTAAATCTTCAAGTATTGTTTAGTCCTCAACAAAAATGTCTAAACCTGGATCCCTTCTTATTATACAATGCTCTTAGTTTAAAGTTCTGGTTAAAAAAAAGATATTTTAAAAGTTCTGCATGTATTGCCTACTAGTCTAGTTTTGAGTTTGGGGTGTATGACTCACATGTACCCTCTAATAAATTCTGACTAGTGCTGCTGGAGAAAAATATGTTTAATTGGTCAATAAGTGAAGGCCATATCATACATTTCACACTGTTTTGATAAACATCAGACCCTTCAGTGACAATAAAAAAATGAAACATTTACACTGGACAAAGTCATTCCCGAATAAAAAAGGATCGATCGATCCATCGATCTAAATAAAAATAAATTCAAAATTATCTATATGTTTTTAAATTAATTTTCCATCAATGATAATTTCAATTAGCTGTTTTTTTAAAGCAAGACTTTTACTTGTTCCTTTACTTTATAACATTTTAAATGATTTACTTTACTCTGATGGGTGTGTGGGTGTGTTAATGTCATGCCTGCTGCTAAAACACTTGAAAAATTTCATGAGGTCACATTACATCAGGGCTGAATGGTCACAATGTTCCGCTTCAGTAAAAGTTTATGGAGGATAAACAAACAAGCACATGAGGCCTTATGGAGATTGCCAGTAAATCATTAAGTTCATATGTGGAACACAATGAAGCCATAAAAAGCAACTAATAATGTGGAGTATTTTTCCTTAGTCCTCTGTATTATAATGATTTTATTTATTGACTTTGGTGCGGCAGAAACAACCATCAAATCTTCAGAGACAGGCTCTCTCATGTGCTGTGATTGCCATATTCATGTGACATTTTGTGATTTTAGTGCACAGGATTTCCTCATTAAAAACACATCCTCTAATTGCCGTGTGAGTTCCTTTACAAGTGTCCACATCCTGCACACCCAATCCTCCCTGTGTGCTTCAGAATTGGACACAAAACCTCTTAAAAGTCTCACCATGAATCTTTTCAAATGTTCCTTTCTGCTTACTCCTTTGTTTATCTGTTTGATTGTTATAATCTCCTTTATTTTCCAGAACATGTTGCATTTCTTCTGAGGCAATATCTTACCTGTTGTAGATAGCACTTTAAACAGCCTCAGTTAGGAGAAAAGATTGGTTAGAGACCAGGAGTTCACCAATTGCAGTTTTCTGGTTCAGCACTGATTTTTAAAAAGCCAAATAAACCTTCAATGTTCTGAAGAAATTTATAGTTATTATAGATTAGTACTGATATTAGAAACAACACCAGAGTATTAGGGTTTTCTTTTTATAACACTTTTATAATGTTTGATCTATTATG
>NW_013952405.1:769544-775083 GCF_001266775.1 Austrofundulus limnaeus | reverse complement strand
GTCACCAGGCCAGGCCGGCACACACCCCAGCGCCCAGCCCCAGACCCCGGGAAGTATCTTTCTAAAGGTGGATGGAAATGGCAAAATTTGCAAATACTTAAATTTTGCAAAAAATTTCTACGCTTGCTTGAGGTGGTTTTTAGTTTTTTTTTGAAAAAGAGTTAAAAAGGGGAGATGGAAACACATTTGCCAAATATGTTCTGATGTAGCAAACGTTTACGTCGATCAGCTGTTCCCGCTGTCCAACAACTGTAACGGCTGCAGCTGGGCACTCCTCCTCCCGCTGCCGACATTGTCCTGGATGTTCCCGTAACGTGAAGAGAATCGCTTGTAACATCAACAGTACTAGGTGACATGACAGAATAATTACAACTTTCCTGATAACTTCTCTCCATTGTCCTGAGACGTGTATCCCTGCTAACACAGGTGGAGGGAAACCCAAGGAGTGAGTGTGGTTTCACGTGTGTTTGTAGTAGTTTGTCTTTGGGAGCCGCTCGTCCAGAACAGGTCTGGCACCTACCGGTAAGCCTCAGTAGCTGAGCATTAGTAGTTTGTTTTCTTTTTTTATTTTTTGAACAGTTTGTTTTTTTAATCAGTCTATCACATTTTGTGTTTTAATAAAACAACTTTCTGTACTTGAAAACTGTCTCTTGCTTTTTGCAAAACCGTACCTGTGTGTCTTGACTTTTGATTTTCTGGGTGAAAGTTATTGGTTGTTGGTGACAACCAAACTTTAATGTTATAGCCCCAGAAGATCACCACTTGCCACACTTAGATTTTCCGGGGGAAAAAAGTTAATGCGTAGAAATGGAAGATGGAAAGTCATTTGCCAAATAAGTTTGGATATAGAGAACATTTACCTCACATGATTGATCAACTGTTCCCGCTGTCCAATCATTTTATCGGCTGTGGCTGCAGCTGCAACTGGACCCTTTCCCACTGTCAGCGTCTTCACGGATGTTCCTATAACCTGAAGAGAATTGCATTTCTTTCTCTACATCACCAAACAGCAAGCAACATTAATAGTAATGACAGAATAATTACAACTTGCCCGACAGCAACACATTCCTAGAAACATTGCATAGGTTGGTTGATTCTCTCCAAGTCAGTAAATGGAAACACTGGTTCGCATTTCTTCTTTGTTTTTCTTTTTTCCGACTTTTTAAAAATTTGCTCAAAGTTTGCAATAAAATTGGATGGAAACATGGCAAGTGTCCCTCCGGCATGTCCCGTGTCATCCCTGGGGTCTCTTCCTGCTACTGTTCCTACTACTGTTTTATAAACTTTTAGACTGCCACTAGTTTGGATTAATCCATTATTTTCAGTGTAAATATTAAAATAGGACTGCCTGAGTGGCTCCAGCTTGCACCACAAGTGCTACAGCTAGCTGCTAGTGGTTGTATATACTATGGCAAATAATCAATTTCATGTAAGCAGCCATGAAATGCCAAACTGGAGGCAATTTTTCCCTCTTGCAACACAATGTAAAGGCTACTAAAACAACATTTTTATGAACCACCATGATAATCCCGTAACCCTTTTCTTTACAGTCCTCTAATTATCTTGTAATTTCTAAGTAATTAGGGGACTGTCAAAAAAGGGTTACCGATCTTTTTTTTTTTTTTAAGAACAGTGTAGTTTTAGGATGGGCAGCCAGCAATCCACTTTGGTCTTGACCACATTTTGCTGTTAGCTTGCAGATCTAGTCAACTCTATTTTTCCAAACTGAGCTCAATAAATAAGGTAATTGAAGATATTAATCATTTATCATATTTTCATAGCACCACACTTCAAAAGACTTGAACTTTTGCTTTAAATTTCTGGGTTATGTATGTTAGAGGTTTTTTTTTTTTTCAGATTTGTAAACTGCACCAACCATCATCACAACAATGTGGAGTTTACTGTAACTTGTTTGACATAAATATTAGATGTCTGGTGTTTCAGACTGATCATTTAGGATTATATACAGACTGTAAAAAAATGATGCAGCTTTAAAAATCTCATAACACTTTAAAAATTGAGTGCATATTTAAAAACCAAGGAATTGGCTAACAAACTTTTCAAACTGTTAAATATAATGTAATAACATTTTAAATGCAAACTTTTGATACACGGAGAATTTCAAATAAACATTTTCTAATTTGAAAAACAATCCATTCAGTTTGACTTTACTTCACTGCCTGAGTTGTTTCATGTTCTGTTTATGACTGTGGGAAGATGTGGAATAAAGTTGCACTATCTTGTTTGGTGAAACATTTTTAACTTGAGCATGAGGTCTGTGGGGTGATGTGAATCTTGTGGCTGGTAATAAAGAGCATCAGACTGGAATCTAGGCTCATTAGAGATTGGCAAATGAGTTTGCACTAACAGATAACAGAAATTTTTCATTTGAGGTATTTTCTTCTGAGTTAATTAAACAAAAATGAACTAAAATGCTAAACAGGCAATGCTATCACTCATTTTGAGGTCGTTTTCTAAAGCATGACTTGGTGTTCGCTAATTACTGTTAGCTCAGTTTTCCATCTCAGTGCTGTCCTGAGTTGGGCTCACTGTAGGCCCTGTACTAAAATATAAAGTGAATGCATCAGGTATTAAATGCCATTTAAAAAAATACATGCAGAACTCTGTTGTACACATTAGTGGCACCATACTCAACACTGTCACTGATCATGAGGTGGTAAAATAGATCATTTTTTAAAAGTTTCCACTTCATAATTTATTTAAATTTGTCCTTTTTCTTTGCTGTTTACTTTAGAGAGTATAGATTTGAGCGTTATTAAGCTTTAATGGTTTATTTTACGGAATACAATGCCAAATTATGCTTTTTGAAACACATTTCTAATGGTGAAAATTTTGGATTTTTTTTTTCAAACTTTCACAATGCTGATCACTCCATTTCCATTTTCTGATCACACAAAACATTCTGAAAATACAAAAAAAAAAAAAAAAAAAAAAAAAMATTTCACTGTACAAGAGTGATAACTGTGCTGAGGGTTGCACTATTTCACAGCATATCATGAGACCATGAGTACCCTGAGACATGTTCAGGTATTTTCATGAAGCTCGTGCCATGTTTTAGCAGCAGCAAATTAGACTAAATTAGGCTGTAGGTACTCAGATGAACACTTTGACCTCATTGATGTCTGTCTTGTGTGTTACTAAATGCTTCAGGATTCTTCATTTACTCCAAGCTGAGTGTCTGCTTACAAGAGTCAGCTAATTATAGACATACTAAAATAATACATGTTGAAGTTTTAAGAAAAGCAGCTTAAATACTTAGTCAGCAAACTTGAATACATTTGATTTGTTTCACAAATGTGCTTTTCAAACCTTTTCTTTATAGACTTCTGTACAGACTGCACTCGGGACTTAGCATGACTTGTCAGCTGTCTGTCTTTAAAACATCTTTTGCCCCCTTCTCTTTTATTTTTTATTACAGACCAAAGACAATACAGACCCACTGCTGCCAGAATCTTCAGTGTGCCTGAATAATTCAGCACAGCTCTATTGCTGCTCGTGTTGTGTGCTGCATGGTTAAGAACCAGTGAAGAGGAAGGCTTGGTGCATGTGGACAGGCCTTGTTTTCTACACCCGCAGCCAAGCGTGGATCTCTTATGTAAGAGAGAATTGGGGTTAGAGGGCCAAAATGCAACATCCGCTGCAAGAAAAAGGACTTAAGTCGCATTGTCATCATGGATCTTCCTTGCATCCACTTTTATTTTGAAAGAGACACAAGCTCCCCAACGTTGTAACTTTTTTTATATGTTTTCAGCCTTGTGTTGCTGCTTTTCCTCTACTCTGAACTTTTCAGTGATATTCTTTAACTGAAAGTGTAAAAGTTTGTTTTGGACATTTGTGTCTCTAAGATTATAAATGTTGAATATGGAATGAAACAGCATTAAAATGTGAGCACTGCCCAAAGTCTATTTCTTAAAAATAAAAAAAAAGGATAGATCCAAGCTTTGCATGTTATGAGACATCTGAAATAGGAGTATGCAGCTTGTAACTGCATTATTCATCAAAGCCTGAAGCAATCTCATTTGTTCACATGTTTCTTTTGAGTTTATGACCCTCAGGTGTGTCTCAAGATTACAAACAATTGCTGAGTTCTTCTGTGTAAATTCCATTTTTTATTTTTATTTTACAGCTCTGAGATATATCAAAACTTTTTAGTATTATCTGACAGTAAATAAATAAATACCTGTAAACACTTTTAAAAGACAGATTTTCAGTACAGCAGATTTGTTGCTTTAATTGAATGCAGAGCAATACGATTAAATGAGTAACCAACGGACACTTCTTCATAAAAGGAAAACGGGTTTTATTTTTCTGGACTCATTTGACTACGCATTAAAGAAAACACAGTCCAGTAACAAAATAACTGGGCTGCATGTAAACCCTTAATGAAAAGGGTTTACATGCAGGCCTAAAGGGAGAGTTCAGATCTTTAAAAACAAACAACATCTTACCTTTAAAAACAAATAACATCTTACCTTTTCTACATTTTAACAGCCTCTGTTTAAAGAAAATAGTTTAATTTTTATCGACTAAAATGCCAACTAATTCAGCAACAAAGGGGATACTGTATGTAGTTTTTTTTAATAAAATGCATCTCAAACATTAACATTTAAATCACAGTCAGTGTATAATCTCATCATTTTGTTTTTCAATAGCAACTAACTAGAGCTGTAAGATATTATATTAAGCTGTAGGTCTATAGAAATAAATGTATTAAAACGTCTCCAAAAAAAATCTTGTATAAATATTTTTCAGCATGAGCTGTTTGATTTGTCTGTAGACTCAGGTCTCCTATCAGAGGCCTGAGAGTTGGAGGGTTCTGACAGTGTCATGGCTGTTCTGTGCTCTTCTGGACAGAGCTTTGTTCATGGGGTCTGATGGAGTCAGTCTTACAGTTTGGGGGTCACAGCACCGAGTACTCCAATGACCCTTTCAGTCTACACAACTTCCCTATTTCCTCTCAAAACTTAGTATTTCTCCAGTTTCTCATGCTTCTTCTTAATGTAACAGTTGCTTGGGAATATTTCATCTATTACCACTGTTCTTCTCTTGCTTCTCGACCCTTACAGTGTCCGGTTGTTTGGCCATTGCCTGTTTGTCAGTCTGGATCTGGATGTCCAACAGTGACTCAGTTCTGTTATTCTTCACCCTAAGTGGGGTCTTCCACTCTGTGTGACTGCGAGTCAGTTGGCACAGATGATTCTGTCCACTATTGCAGCCACTTTGTTATGATGATGTAAACTTTGCCTACCTGTGTTTGACACTGTCCTCTAATGAAATGGTTTGTTTGAGGGGCATCTTTGCACAGCCTACATCTTTGGTCCTGTCTGATACAGCGGGTAAAATAAGTATTGAACACGTCACCATTTTTCTCAGTAAATACATTACAAGAGGTGCTAATGACATGAAATTTTCACCAGATGTCGGTAACAACCCAAGTGATCCATACGTACAAAGAAATCAAACCATAAATGTCCAGAAATGAAGTTATTTGTAATAATGTGGAATGGCACAGGGAAAA
>NW_013952405.1:751675-767813 GCF_001266775.1 Austrofundulus limnaeus | reverse complement strand
ATATTATATTATATTATATTATATTAGTTGTTTCATCCTGTATAAATATATATTTTATTTGACCATTTTAAAATGGGTAAACAACTGAAGCACTTGACAAGAAATTTGTTCAATCATGCACACCATGCACACCATGCACAATACTAACAGTATCGCTTTGTGCTACAATACATAATGCAAAACATTGATTCAAAAGGATAAGAAGTACAATACATCATGAAGAGAATAAATGGGTTTAAATAAACAGCTTTTTATCAGCCTAGGGTTTGTTGCCGTCACCAATGAAAACTTTAATGAAGAATGTTTTTTTCTCTGACACCTAAAGATCCATCCGGTGTTTGATTTGTGGTTCGATGTTTACCTGCTTTTTTGTTTTGTGGTCTGAAGGCATTCTTGAGGTTTAGCTGCTCAATGGCTGTAACTCATTACACTGAACCCACTCTCAGTCACAGAATACTGAATGCTTTGTAATATTGTTGCTGCAGGGTTGCCTTCAAGCACCACTCAGTGGAGAGTTATTCTCATTTATTTTAGCAAACAAGCTCATTAAACAATGCATTACAGTTTGTTTTTGATGTACAAAATAAGCAGTTTGTTCAAATCACTGGTATCTGATTGTGTTTTTGGGGCGGCACAGCGGTTGTCTCATGACAGGTTAGCCTGGCTGTGGGGTTTGCATATTCTCCACATGTTTTCACTCAGAACTCTGGTTTAAAAGGTCTCAAAATCATCATTGTTCTTTTAATTGTTGTGTTTTTCCCACTTTAGGATACTGGTAGTGGTCTCTTAAACAACTAGAGAGGAATGATTTAGAACTTATTTAACTTTTTTTAATTCAAATTGACAATCAGCTCAGCTGTCCTGAACAGGAGTCTAATTAGTGTAATTAATGCTACAGAGCAATGAAACTGTAGTTTGAATAGTTAGAAAACATAATTTATTTATACTTAAATGTAACATTTATTTTCTTCCAATCAAAGAAAGTGTAATCGGTAAATATCTGAAGTATTTACTTTAGCATTTTTAGTTTTCTGTTCATTTCATGGTGGCACTTGTCTTGTAGCAAGAGTTGCAGATTTAAAACTGATGGAGTTTTTGCATGTTTTCCTTATGCATACTGTCCAAAAACACCTGTTGTCCATGGATGGATGAATAAACAGATGCTTTATTAGCTATAAGAGATTTAAGAGATATAAGATATAAGAGAAAACTCTACATTATAAATCATAAAAGCAATAAATCATTACAATAAATCATTACGGTTTAAATGTAACTTATATAAATTACAGTCATTGTTGACAAATGCAAAAACTCCAACTGCAATCAAGTCCTTGTGATGCTGTAAACTAACAATAATGACAAATGGATTATTCATAAAGACAATAACCAGTGAAACAAAATAATTTATCTCTTTTTGAAATAGTATACAAATGTTAACATTTGATTAAAAGTTTAAATTAATTAAATAAAAATCTCTGAGCGGCAGAAAACCCCTGAATTTACCCAGCAATATACTGTACATTGCACCTATATAAATAAAACCATAATGTATGAACAGGTTTTTTAGGTTTGTTTACGAGTGGACATCTTAGAAACAGTCTGCATCCTTTCGGTCAGAGCACATCAGTGTCATATATTTATGTGTCGTTCACTGGCCTGCAGACATCTCTTTAATTCCTCTGAAAATGTCAAGTGACAGGAGAACAGAGCCCACTTCACAAAGCAGACAATATGAGGGGACATTATGCTGACAAAAAGACAAAAACAAAATACACATTTACCTAATGAAAAACCAGAAAAATAAAACACTGCTCATATTGGTTTTAGAGAAATACTTTCCACAAGACAAGCAGGAGACAAAGTGAAAGCTTTCTGCTCTGAACACTGAGATGAAATCAGATGGAAAAGCTTTATTTTATGCGCTGCTATCCGGGCCACTGCCCTCACAGTGAAAGAGTGCCAGTTACTGTGCTTTATGTGGACAGGCAGGAAACACAAAGAGTCTGTTTTTATTTGCAGTGGCATCTGTTTCTCACCTGATCCTTGCAAAAATACAAGAGCCCCAGTTGTTGGACATGATTTAGTTTGTGCATATTGCTTTACAAAAAAAAAAAAAAAAAAAAAAAAAAAAAAAAAAACAGGCTTTGGATATGTAAACTTCTAAAAAATGTCAGAAATTCGCAAATTTTAATGGTACATTGTAAATTAAAGACATCTTTTTAAATTAATAAACCATTTCAAAGATGGAGTTTTTGTGCAAAACTTGTGATGATGAGACAATAAGCTTGTGATTGTCCTTATGTGTGTGAGTTTGACTTTGTGTGAAGGAACAACATGCATCTTTGATCTGTTTGATCGATCCTGCCTGGCTTTTGAAGTTTCTGCGAAGATGGCACAAAACATGTGAATCTGTTTAACAGATATTCGTGAAGTTGCACACTGACTTTTAGTCAAATTCAAGATTTAAATCCATCCATTATCTTTACCCGCTTCTTCATTTCAGGGTCATGGAGGTCGCCTAAGGACAATTTAGGGTAACCATTAAACCTAACATTCATGTTTTTAGTCTGTGGGAGGAGAGTGCTCAGAGAAAACCCATACATGCACGGAGTGAGCATGGAAACTCTACCCAGAAAGGTGCAGCTGTTTGGCAGCCTTCTTGCTGTTAAATTCAAGATTTAGATTTTTTTTTATGATAAAGGAATCAAAAACTATTTCCTCAGATGTAAATCTGTTTTTTCCTTTATAAAATCTCACAAACCAGATGTTATTATTTATGACGAATGATTTTTTATTTATTTTACCTAAACTGCTTATCAAAAGGGTTACTTGAGCTTCAATCAGCTAGTGACTGTTTTTCTCAGTGAAGATAGTCTCTCATGGACCTGCAACTGGTCTCCAAAGTGACTTGAAGTGTCTCTTGAATTTTTCTAAATGGCTGAAATTTCTAAATATTTGTGTGACAAACGTTCTCTCAAAAATATTCACTGGGTCGTTTTGTTTGCCTCAAATTAGTCTCAAGAGCTTTTTCCCCCCGGGTGCCAGTACTCAGAATTTAATGCATGAAATTAGGACTTTTTTCTCACATTTTTGCATCACTACCGAGTGGCCAACAGTCACAGCTCACTGAGAAACTGATCATGCACTCTCCATGCATGGGTTTTCTCTGGGCCCTTTGGTCCCCTCCCAAAATATGAAAGTTGCGTTAATTGTATCTAGGTGCGAGTGAGAGAGTTAATGTTTGCTTTGTTTGTCTCCCTGTGATGGACTTCTGACCTGTCCGCCTCTCCCATAGTGACTGCTGAATATTGGCATCAGTGACCCTGAAAGGAAGAAGAGGGTAAGGCTAAGGGATGGATGGATGAAAAAGCACCTTTCTGGACCATTATACAGCCAAAGAAATAGGCAGTGGTGGGCACAGTTTCCCTAAAGCACTAATAGGGGAACTAATTTCCTGATTAGTGTTTTAGTGCTTTTTTTAAATTTATTAGTGGATTAGCACTTGCTAAATTTATGGGCTAAATTTAGAAGCACTAACTGAGGTCTAATGTTATTGATCAACATTATTGTTTACAGCTGAGGGTGAAAGCTGTCATACATTTTGCTCATATGTGTGTCAATTATCTACAAGGTCAAACTCAAGGCCTGTGGGCCAAATGTGGCCTGTGGGTGACTCCCATTTGGCCCGCCAAGGGCACTAAGTTATAGGAAAAATGTGCGTTGTTCAAAATGGTATCTCTGAATAAACATTAATCCAACGTAATTTCTTCTTAAAAAACTTTATTCTCAATCTTCTGACTCCAATCAGGTTCACAGTACAGCACCCAGCAGGCCTAAAACAAAACAAAAAACACAGGAGCCCTGCTCTGAGCAGAGACTCTGCAGCACACTAACAACTTCTTTTCACTATAATAATGAATTGACCTTATAACGTACATCTCTTCCTGTCAGGTTTGCGAGAAGTCAAAAGTGAACAGGTTTGGAGCGAAACAGACTCGGGAGACCAGATACAAAAGGTAAGTGATTTTATTTACAGTGCGGGTCGGGGTGTGAACTGGAGAAGCTGCAAAGGAAGGACAGCCGGTGAGTATTTGTTTGATGGGAGAAGAGATCTTGCAATAATGATAAGGATCTATTTTCTTACAGGTCGATGAGGGAGGAGCGGCACAGAGGAGAAGGTGAGAATCCATGGAGGTGAGTTGTTTTCTTTTTATTTCCAGGTTGAGTTGATCCAAGGTGAATAGGTGAGTTCCTGAGGCGTTGGAGGCAGACAGGCAGGTGATCAGAGCTGAGGTGTTATTTCCTTTGGACGACACGGTGGGATCACGGGCAGGAGYACTAGACATAAAAAACAGTTAGTTTCAACAGGAAGGTTTTTAAAGTAGAGCAGCCAGGACAAATACCATAAGGCATGTGTTGCTCCGGCGAGGATCAGTTCACCAGTGTCGTCTTATAAAGCCCTCAGGTGCTCATCAGAAGATCAGCTGCAGCTGCGCTGATTAATGCCTCAGCCACTCAGGAAACTGCTGGTGAAAAAACTCAAATTGCTACACTTCCTGGTTACACCCCTGGAGGTGTTACCTTTTATGACAGCTGTCAGAACGAAACTCATTTTTGTTTAGGCTAAAAGAAAGAATTCATGATAAGACACAACAACTCTCAGTCTGCTATAGTCTGCTATAACTTAAAGACTGAAATGATCAGAAAGTATAAAATACAAAACTGCATCTAATATTCAGTTAATCAGTTACAAAATTTCCTTCAAAGTGACAACATTCTGCACACAGTAAATATTGTCTAATGTTGACTCTGAATAATATTCCATGTCTCAACTGGATTATTGTAGTGCTTTAGAATTAGCTTTTGCTAAAATTTTCAGTGCGTTAGTGCTTTAGAATCAGGGGACCTAAATATTTGAATTAGTGCTTTAGGGCTAGTGCAACTAATATTTGGTGCTGCCCACCACTGGAAAGGGTAACAATAAAACTTTAAAAAGTACAATAAAATTGGAAAACAAACATTAAAATAGAAAGTGCACCCACCTAAATTAGGAAACACAATCTTGCTTCCAACACACACTATTCTCAACAATAGAAAAAATATCAGAAATATATAACCTTCTGGTTTATGTTTCTTTATTTAAACTGCAAATAAAACAACTTTTTAAAAAATATTTTAGCTTGTTCTTAAGTCTGACAGCAAAATGTTTTGCATTGACTTCAAACTGTAACTTTTTTTTATCTGAACCTCAATTTACAGAATTACTACTATATGAAGTAACTCAGGGATGTCCAAAGTGTGACCCTGGGGCCATTTGTGGCCCCTGAACTGATTTTGTGTGGCCCCTGACTTCAGTTCGAGAATTATACAATTTTTTTTTTTTTACAAATTTGTCCCCTCGGCACAGGTGTCTGATGTAGATGGAGACTTCCTATTTATTAGGGCAAAAATAAAAGTAAAATCTTATAATAAAAAATATTGGCAACAATACCAATTATTTGTCTTTAAATAAACAGACTCTTAGCTTTTTCCACATCTATTTAGGGACTTCTGCTCAAAAGCTGATTTTGCTGTACTCCAATCTGCTTTTAATTAATTTATTAAACATGTCTGAATACAGCAAGCATTTTCAGCGAAAGAGTGACCTAAATCCTGATTTTATGAAATCCTGATTTTATTGATCAGAATTAACTAAACTGGTTTATTTTTTCCCATTTGAAACCTAGAAAATTGCAAAAATTTCTTTCAATAAGGGAAACCTACAAAACACTTTGAAAGTTCTGGATCTAGATTAATTTAAGCATCCATTTCCAGCAATGAACATTTGTAAAGTGTTCATTTGTTGAGCAGGTAAAGGGAAAATATTTTTGGCCCTCAAATCCTTCTGCTGGCTTTATGATTTTGGCCCATGTGACAAAATATTTGGACACCACTGAAGTAACTGGTTTTGAAGTTAGCACCTTCAACCTTCATGTAAACTCGCAGCTCAGTTTGCACAGACAGAAGTGGTCCCTGCTGCGTGTTTCCATATTTTTTTTGGGAAGAAAGACAGGCGGAGGTCCCGGAGGGGATTAGACACCCAGATCGCTGTAATCCCTCCTGAAAGGCGCGCCGGACGGACGCTGGGAGGAGCTTCGTGGAGCCGGCAGGTTTGGGGTTGGGATTGGATTTTTCCCTCGTGGAGTGATCACATCGTGACGCATGCGCTTCCGTGTCTCCTGTTTTCTTCATCCTCAGTGGAGGAGCAAACTGTACCTGCTTAAAGGCGCCGAAGCTCCCAGGTAGTTTGTAGTTTCTTTCTTTTTTTAGTTGACGGAAAGTAAAAAAAAAATAAATAAATAAACAAATAAACAGGTCTAATAATAAAACAGAGGCGGAACTCTTCAGATTAATGCAGAAAGGGAGTCTCCGGGGAAGTGGATTAGATCCAATTAGGAGGAATCAGAGCGCGAGCTGTTGTTAAGGATGCGGAAACAACAACAGCAAAAAGGAGACGAGCAGAACCAGAAGTCTGGACTCTGATCCAAACCGGGGATGCGCGCAGGAGCCGCCTGGCCATCTGAGGAGATGTTCCAAGAAGTTGGAGCCGAGCGTCCCGTCAGCCGGTCAGTGCTATGAAGCGGCTCAGTCTCGCACCGAAAGCATACCCAGCACCATGTCGAAAGTCCTTCAGAAGAAGAACCACTGGATCACTAAGGTGAAGGAGTGCAACGTGGTTCGGGACCCCAGCGGGGAGCTGAGCGTGGAGCTGCGCGGCGGGGCGCAGGACGGGGAGTTCGCCTACGTCGGAGCCATCAGGGAGGATGCTGTGCGCCACCAGGACGGGGAACTATGTGAGGGGGAGCTGGTGCTGGAGGTGGAGGGGGTGTCTGTGTCTGGATTACCTCTTTATGACATCTACACTGTGATCAACTGCAGCACAGGTCCCGTCAGGTTCAAAACTGTCCGTCAAGGTAAGTTCAGCCTCTCAGACAGGAAAAAGTCTTTTTTTTTTTCATCATCAAAGTGATGATGCACTGCTCCATCCTCATCTTACCTCCACAGCAGCCTGGAACCAACAGACTTTGACATGAAGCGATTCTGGCAGTCATCCTGTCCTCATTAGGCCAACTTTGCTTATTTAGCTTCTTTGTAACAGTTGCAGGGTCACAGGTTAGGCTACTTGCATTAAAGCAATCCTTAAGTGCGACTGCACCACAGTGATGTGAGTTAAACTAAACTCTGCATTTCTGGAACTCTGTTTTGTTTTGATGGCTCTGCTGTCACATTATTATGAATCCTTCTGTAGTGTTTGTGCAGCTTGTTTCTGATTCTACAAAAAAAAAAAAAAGCATCTGTTTTGTTGTTTGTGAATTTATGCATCCCATACAAACTTTTCTTAGATTTAAGATGAGAATAATCAACATTTATAGAGTCTTTTCAGCCACACTTTTCTCTCCATGTTGCCTTTATGTAATCTGAAATCATCTGCTGCCCATGAGAGTTCAGACACCCCTGATGGGCAGCAGTTGTTATTTGTGCAAATGCCGCCCGTGTATTAGGCAAGCTTGACCCATCGCTTCCAGCCTGCTGCATCTGCATCTGTCTGCGAGTCAGCCAGAGGGAGAGGATAGGCTCACATTCAAACTCAAGCTTCATTTCTTTCCTTCTTCTTCTTTTTTTTATTTTTCAAGTGCATTGTGCATCCCAGTCCTGGCTGAATGTGTCATTTTCAGCCTGGGTGAATGGTGAAATAAGTTGAAATTCTTTTAAAGCAGACTCCTTTTGGTGTTGCACTTCGGGTGTATCTTCCCACACAAACAGCTCAAACTCAGTTTCTGGCTTACAGGTACACTCACTGCTCTATATGTGATAAAGCTGGCAGTGCCTCCTCTTTGGGGAAATCATTAACTACTGTTATATAACTGTTGGTTAACATCGATGTAGCACCTCTGCCTTTGGACTGCATGTCCAGAAGTCAACGTTGACCTCGGCACACTGATGTCTCACCTGGCATCAGAGCTATAAGCACCTATGTGTGAGGGCAGAATGGGTATTTGTGATCACCTACTGAAAAAATGGGTAAAACTGTCTGTATGACTGGTGTGTTTGTAAAAAATATATTATAAACAACTCAATAGATTTTTATGAAACTCTCAGAAAGTAATCTTTGGATAAATCTACACATAATCTTTTGAAGTGAAGTCACTTGAAAAAGGCCACCACAACTAAACAACCTTTATTAACACAAAACTGGCTCAGTCAATTTAACAAATACTGAGCTGAAAGGCATACCTGACACATAATCTGAGTTCTAATAAACCTTTGAAACACCTTAATACCTAAATACACAAAAAGGTAACCTATATTACACATTTCGTTGTTGGAGTTTGGAAAAACATCTGCTGTTGAGTGCTGTAATTGGTTGGAATGAAAGATTTCTAAGGTTTGACCAAGTTGGCTAAATTTCCATTATTAAGATGATGTTTAAAAGTCTGAAATGAGAGGTACAGTAGCTGGCAAGATGCGTTATTTCAATAAATGTTGACTGAGTTTTACCTGTAAAATATTTTAGTTTAGTTTTTTATATGTTCCTAACTTCTACTGAAACACTTTGTCCTTGTAAAGAAAGCTGCGGTGCTTTCAGTACTGACAGACAGGATATCCTGGCCCATCTGTCATCAGCGTCTTGCATGAGTCAGCAGATTCTTCATCTCTAATTAGAGGAGGGGGGGGGGGGTATTCTTCGATTATCTCAGTGGCTCAAAGACCTCCTTTGTGCCAGGCAATCTGAGGGGCTCCCCTAGCACAACCGGTCCAAGCCGTCTCAGACCAGATGAGAGGCTGTCCAGACTAATCAGATCTGTGTCCTTTTCTGCACAAACCGCTGTGGGTCATATTACACGAGGCCATGTCACCTCAGAAGTCTGTGTGGAAACACTATCAGTGTTGTGGGGCCTACAGGTGTGTTCCTTGCACAAAGGACTCAAGAAACAGAATCCACCTGAGTTCAGGTTTTGTGTTCTCATAGAGAAGATAAACTTGCATGATTTTGATGTTTGTTAAGCCCCTGACCTCTTCAAAGTCAGATAATTTATTACTTGTCCCCTCAACTTGGTTTTTGGAGAAAACAATATAATCTTTTAGAGGAAAAAAATATGTCTACTGTTGGGTTCATACGTAGAAAGTTTCACCACATCAGTGTACCTTTTTCGTTTGTAGATCTGTTTATTGCCTGCCACCAAGTCGTTGCCTGTGTGTTTGTTTTTGTTTGTCATTAGCAAAATATCTATGAACTGCTGGGTGGATTTTAATGAAACTCTAAGAAAGTAATCATTGAGTAAACATTTACAACTGATAATCTTTTAGAGTCAGCCTACTTCAAAATGGCTGTCACAGCCAACTGAGAGTGGAGAAACACAAAAACGTCTTCAACTTGGACAGTTTTACAGATATGGGGGTACAATTTGGTGTGGTAGTAGATGAGCATCATTACCATTCCATACTTCGAGAGTTACACATTGTGCTTGAAATTATTTTTTGTGCATCTAATTCATGATGGCCAACTTTAACACAAAATATGACTCAGGAGCTAAAGTTTTATGGTAGCTGAGAGTCATCTTGAATATATATGCCGAGCAATACCACATCTTGAGAAAACTTGCAATACAGCATGAAATCATATATACCGAGATCATCAAAATGATGCAAAGTAATTGGATATAGATTTGATAGTTCTGTTTCAAAGTGCACTTTAGCACGCTGTTAGCAATAAATTTGTGAGTTAGTACCAGATTCTCTGGATTATTATTGTTATCCTAAGAAATATGATTATGATATAGAGGTAGTTACTGATGTGATCATATGTTTGCTTGACTATTTTTTAACTTGTTTGTTAAGGTCACTGGTGCCCATATCCAGCCCATAATAACTTAACTTAATGCACCAAAAAAGAAAATGGAATTCGGTGTAAACCCAGATTTTATCATTTAAATTTATTTAAACAGCATTCTTATAGAGATAAATCTAAAATGCTGTGCAACATGTTTGAAGGTATAACTTTCCTTTAGTTTTGGCTTCTCTTTTTATCTCAGGAATTTAATCCTTTTGTCACACCTTCCTAGTTGAAAATAGAAAATTCAGCTTTTAAAATAAACCTTTGATGAAACACAACTTTCTGTTCTGTGAGCTGTTGTCACTTTGGTTGACATGGTTTTAGTTGCTCTGACCTAACCCGAGTGAACAACTTATGTTTTATTATACGACTGCATTATCAGGTTAAAGTCCAAAGAGGGAGTATTTGTACACAATGTTACGACTTTGACCCACCGGTGTGTAGTCCTTTTCTGTGATCATTGATATTTTCCAGCTTACAGGTAAAATGTTTATCATCTACTTGATGATAAAAAGGTTTGCAAGTCATACTGTATATCGGGTAACATTTCAGGATTGTACCTGAACAAATGAGCAGTATCTGTCTTTGCAACCTAAATATACAAAGAAATGAGCATGGGAAGCAAAAACATAAGTAAGTAAGTCAGTAAGTCAGTAAGTCAGTAAGTCAGTAAGTCAGTAAGTAAGTAAGTAAGTAAGTAAGTAAGTCAGTAAGTCAGTAAGTCAGTAAGTCAGTAAGTAAGTAAGTAAGTAAGTAAGTAAATAAATAAATAAATAAACAAACTTATATAAACATAAAACCTGTTCTTGAAAGTTGAGTTGTCAGTTTTATTTTGTACTGGAAACCTGTTCCTAAAGGGCCAAGCTGTGTGTTGATCTGTTGGATTTCAGCCAGGTGTCTGGTTGATCTATGGGACAAACGACTCTTATCTCTTAGGTTCTGCCTTGAGTTGATCTCAAATAGAGGAAACCAGGCCAGCCTACTGCATGCCAGGGATTCCAGAGAGTTGGGGTGTTCACTGGACCACCCTGACGAACAAACTAAATTCT
Source organism: Austrofundulus limnaeus (assembly GCF_001266775.1). Lineage (NCBI taxonomy): Eukaryota > Metazoa > Chordata > Actinopteri > Cyprinodontiformes > Rivulidae > Austrofundulus > Austrofundulus limnaeus. The sequence goes on along the minus strand of NW_013952405.1, from coordinate 756,890 downwards.
GACCAAAGATTTTTATAAAGCATCTCTGCTCTTACTCCCTTTTTTATCAGCACTTTCCCCTCTTCATCTTGCTCTCTTTTCAGTTATTTGACCATAAAGTGATTAGGGACACTATCTGTTCAGTCATGTACAATTGCAGGACTGTAAGAATCTTTCCTGCTGAGACGAACACAAAATATGCACCAACTATAGAGTTAAATCTACACGTTGGTTCTGAAATTGTTTTTTTCTTCTTCTATTCTTTATAGAATTAATTTAGTTTTTAATGAAATGAATAAATCTTAAAATAAAAAAGAAAGAAATCAAAGTTACAAGGCACAGAAGACAAAATACTCCACTACGAAATGGGTCAACCATTTAAACAGCTGATGTATTATCATATACACTCACCGGCCACTTTATTAGGTACACCTGTCCAACTGCTCGTTAACACTTAATTTCTAATCAGCCAATCACATGGCGGCAACTCAGTGCATTTAGACATGTAGACATGGTCAAGACAATCTCCTGCAGTTCAAACCGAGCATCAGTATGGGGAAGAAAGGTGATTTGAGTGCCTTTGAACGTGGCATGGTTGTTGGTGCCAGAAGGGCTGGTCTGAGTATTTCAGAAACTGCTTATCTACTGGGATTTTCACCCACAACCATCTCTAGGGTTTACAGAGAATGGTCCGAAAAAGGAAAAACATCCAGTGAGCGGCAGTCCTGTGGGCGGAAATGCCTTGTTGATGCCAGAGGTCAGAGGAGAATGGGCAGACTGGTTCGAGCTGATAGAAAGGCAACAGTGACTCAAATAACCACCCGTTACAACCGAGGTAGGCAGAAGAGCATCTCTGAACGCACAGTACGTCAAACATTGAGGCAGATGGTCTTCAGCAGCAGAAGACCACACCGGGTGCCACTCCTTTCAGCTAAGAACAGGAAACTGAGGCTACAATTTGCACAAGCTCATCGAAATTGGACAAGAGAAGATTGGAAAAACGTTGCCTGGTCTGATGAGTCTCGATTTCTGCTGCGACATTCGGATGGTAGGGTCAGAATTTGGCGTCAACAACATGAAAGCATGGATCCATCCTGCCTTGTATCAACGGTTCAGGCTGGTGGTGGTGGAGTCATGGTGTGGGGAATCTTTTCTTGGCACTCTTTGGGCCCCTTGGTACCAATTGAGCATCGTTGCAACGCCACAGCCTACCTGAGTATTGTTGCTGACCATGTCCATCCCTTTATGACCACAATGTACCCAACATCTGATGGCTACTTTCAGCAGGATAATGCGCCATGTCATAAAGCTGGAATCATCTCAGACTGGTTTCTTGAACATGACAATGAGTTCACTGTACTCATATGGCCTCCACAGTCACCAGATCTCAGTCCAATAGAGCATCTTTGGGATGTGGTGGAACRGGAGATTCGCATCATGGATGTGCAGCCGACAAATCTGCGGCAACTGTGTGATGCCATCATGTCAATATGGACCAAAATCTCTGAGGAATGCTTCCAGCACCTTGTTGAATCTATGCCACGAAGAATTGAGGCAGTTCTGAAGGCAAAAGGGGGTCCAACCCGTTACTAGCGTGGTGTACCTAATAAAGTGGCCGGTGAGTGTATGACAAAAATGTGCCCATATATGCTGTAAAATTATCTATCTAGACACAAACTTCACCATAGGATGTTATTTTTATTGCTCTTGAAAAAAAAACTGAAATATTAGCAAATGTGAATAAACCAAATGGTTGTTGCAACAATAAAATATTTTAAACTGAGAAAATCTTGTACAAGGTCATAACCTCTTCATTTGAAGTGTGCCTCTGACCATTTTTAATGTGAAGGGGACCCACTATCCCCCATCCTCCGCCTACTTCACATAAAACTAGCCTGACCTCCGGTATAAGAGCAGAATTTATAGGTAGGGCTAAGAGGTTAGCGGGAAGGAGAGGAAGCCTTCTGCAAAGTAAGGGATTGTGAGATTTAGCCAACACAGGCAGGCTTGGGTGCAGTTCTTCAAAAAGCTAACAATGGAGACAGGAAGTTACACATTGTTCCAGTGCTGACTATTTAAAAGTTAGCATGAGCTGAGAGGGACAGACAGCAACCAAATTCCTCACATGGAGGACAAAGGAAAAAAACAAAACAAAACAATAAAAGTATGAATCACAGTAAAACAATGACACAGTGGACATTCTGTTTTCACATCATATTACACTTCAGCACTAAGCAGATCCTTATACAATTTGACTTCTACTGTTTTTGTTCAAATTTTCTGATCAAGTCTGCAAGTTTCTGTCATGTGTCCCATGGTACTATGAGTGGTCAGTGGTATTTACCTGGGCACACAAAGTAGACACAGTTCATGCAGTACTGTCCGAGGGATGAGAGCCCCAGCTTACAGAGGCTCAAGTGCTGAATGGGAACTAAAATAAAATTAACAACACATATAACAAACATCAGTACAGCCTAGAAAAAATATTTTATGTAAATTATGATTTGATGTTGAATCACATAACACTAAAATAAGTAATCTGGGTGACAACTAGTTTGTAGAAACAAAAATTACAGGATAATTTTCTATTAAAATAATGGAAATAAAATGGTTCATTTTTATGACTACAGATATGCACAATATTAAATACTGGTGCATCCTTTAAAGTAATCATATGCAGAGGAAAAGCACATTATTTAAGTCATTAACATATCAAGATTGTAATACTTTTTCCTTTTGTTTCTGCTTGCATACTAATTAATTACAATCAGGACATCCATTTTCAGTCTGTTCAAACTCTTGATATGACCATGAAAATCTAACATAAACACATGTTGCAAAATATTCCATACAGTAAAGGGGAGGAACGGTGGTTCAGTTGGTAGAGCTGTTACCTCTCAGCAAGAAGGTTCCCAGATCAAATCTCAGGGACCTTTCTGGCTAGAGTTTGTGTGTTCTCACCCTGCATGTGTGGGTTTTCTCCAGGTACTCTGGTTTCCTCCCACAGACCAAAAAACATGACTATTAGGCTAATTGATAACTCTAAAATTCCCTATAGGGGTGAGTGGGAGAGTGGTTGTTTGTTTCATTTGTCTCTATGTGTCCCTGTGATGGACTTGCGACCTGTCCAGGGTGTACCCCGCCCCCCGCACTGTGACTGCTGGCACCAGTGAACCCTGTGACCCTGAAAGGAATAAGCGAGTAAAAGGATAATGGATGGAAGGACGTAAAGTTTCACCGTTCTCAGCATCAATATTAGCAAAATCTAGGGGTGCAGTTTTCTGGCCAATCACCAGTCTTTAAAAGGTCTGATCTGCTGATTCTGATTTTGGCCTATGCCAATTATATTTTTAATAACTGACACTGTCGGGTGTTGTAAGGTCACAATACACCTTCAATGTTCCCATCTTGTTTTATTGAAAAATATTGAACCATTGAAACAATAAAAATTTGTTTTAACTAGACATTAGGTAGTGCTCACAGCAGATCTTTGTGAAGGTAGAAGAGAAAGTGATCTTTTTCCACTGATCTTTTCTAAGTATTGGCTGATCACAAATCTCCCAAAATTAAGAACATCTGTGTTGATGTATCATGCACATTTAACAAAAACAACCAAATATCTCTGTACTGTTAAATTCAAATACTGGCAAGCACATGCTGTTTTTCAAAACTACAATACTATATTAAAATACTATATCCTCCATGATTTTTACATGGAACATTGTATTGTGTTTGACAATCATCTTTCTTCAGATTTACTCAAAAACAAATGAGTAAAAGTGACATCAGATGCTGAATAGTGAACAAAATGTCTGTGTTGTGATTCCTGCTTGGTGTTGTAAGTAGTGACCCTGTGTCATCATTGCATACAGAAATGCAACTTACCACAATCTTAACGGCACAAGATTAGTTGAGAAGTGTTTTGTAAAGGAGTTTAATTTTAGGTAAGAACTTTGGTTCAGTCCAACAAACTTGCTTCTTTCTCATTTGTTGATCCCACAGTATTAATCAGCTACAAGCACGCTCACCGCAAGAAAACTCTTTTCTATAAAAAGACGTTCAAGCTTTCTCGTGTCGCACATCTGGGTGCGTTTTGGATCATTACAGGCCCTGTTTCAAATCACATCTATTTTTAGTTCTCTGTGATTTAATTGCATCTTCATTATGATGTAAAGTGCATGTAGTGTATGAAACATTTTATTTTGGTCCAACACTCCTCTGTCATCAAACTCACAAACTGGAACAAAAAAAAATATATAATCTGTGATGGATGTTTTATTGCCCGCCCCTTAAGACAAAGGGGGAAACATTTTTATTAGCCTTTATGTCTGGCCTTGTTCTTGCTACTTGGTGGGGACGATTTTTCAGGAAAATGCAGCCTTGTGGGTACCGGATGCTCCTTGTGGGGACCAAAGCTCGGTCCCCGCAACTTTGGGAGCTGATTTTGGGTGGGGGGGTAGGTTTAGGACCAAGGTGTGAATTGAGTTTAGGTTAGTTTTAGGTACCTGTGAGGTTAGCTTTGAGTAAATGGTCAGGGTTAGGATATAAAATAAAATAAAATAAAAAAAGAATGGAAATCAATAGAAAGTCCCCACAAGGATAGAGAGACATAGTACGTGTGTTTCTGTGTCTGTGTGTGTACTTGTCTTTACTACAGAGTGAGGACCATTTGCACCATAGTTACTTTCAAAGTGAGGTCTTTGATGTAAAGTGAAGACCTGTACAATGTCCTCACTTCGCAGCTCTAGTTAGGTTTAGAGTTATGGCGTGAATTAAATTTTGGTTCAGGTTAGGGTTAGCTATAGACCAGTAATGGTTAGTTTTAGAGAAAATGTCTGGGTTAGGCATAAATACAGTTGCAAAATGAATGGAAGTCAATACAATGTCCTCAGTTTGATGCAAATACAAGGATGTGTGTGTGTGTATGTGGCCTTGTTTTTCCTACATTGTGGGGCCCAGTTTTTAAGGAAAATGCAGCCTCGTGGGGACTGGGTGCTCCTCTGGCCCCACAACATCAGAGGCTGATTTTGGGTTGGGGGTTGGGTTTAGGACCAAGGTGTGAACTGAGTTTAGGTTAGTTTTAGGGTCAGGTAGGTACCTGTGAGGTTAGGGTTAGGGTTTGTGGTCAGGGTTAGGCTGTAGAAATGTAATGGGAGTCAATGGAATGTCCCCAATTGGATAGCTGTGTAAAGATAAGATAAGATAAGATAAGATAAGATAAGATAAGATAAGATAA
>NW_013952405.1:739096-751665 GCF_001266775.1 Austrofundulus limnaeus | reverse complement strand
TGTGTGTGTGTGTGTGTGTGTGTGTGTTAGTGTTAACAAAATATCTCATGAATCAGTGGATGCAGTATAACGAAACTCTCTCACTCAGAAAGTAATTCCTTCAAGATTTAGTGTTACATGAGTCCTGCTGTGCTGCTTATCAGAGGGGAAAAGTTACGACAGGATTCCTCTGTTTCCTTCTCCTCTGAGTCTGACAGTCTGGAGCTCGACAGGCCAAGAGGCTGCTCATAAGCACTTGAGTGGCTGACCCAACCCTGCAGGATTTAACAGCGAGTAAAACGCTTTATGCACCATCATCTGATAGCCTGACGCTAATGTTCACACTGCTGCTTTATCTAAAAGCATGCTTCTTACTGTAAGATGTTATCCTGCGACTCAGCCCCAGCAAGCCTGCAGTAAATGTTAATGCAGCCGTAAGTGGGACAGACAAAACTATTTTCATTTAGCTTTTCACCCTTATTGTTCCTACACAGTGGAGCACTCCTGCGCTCTTAAAAGTGTACAAGGCTGCGAGGACTTTCTCTTGGCAGGACATGGGTTGTTAATATTTAATGAGCTACAGGGTTGTTGCTACAGCAAGCGAGAGATTAATTTGCTCAGACTGTAAAAGCCTCTAATGTCTACATCTCTCGCGGGATCACTGCTCTTTATTGAAACGGCAGAAAACGGAGGTCCAGGTTGTAGAGAAAGTATGGGAGTATGAAACGAGCTGACATTAAGTACCTTTTGTGGAACGTCCTCAGAGAACTTGGTCATATTTGCTTCCAGCAGACAAAGTCCAGACTTCTCTTTGAGTTTAGTAAACAGTTTGTCACACAGGTGGACAAATATACCACACAATTTATGTTTCTGTGTGGTAAATTATAAACAGTGTTAAAAAGGTGGCTTATATCATCTTGGTCTGTAATGTTAAATGTTTCCAGTGGATTTCATTCTTCTCAAACATATGTTTGATTATTATTGTGGAAATTACAGTATGTGCAGTAATTAGTTAGGTCATCCTTTGGCATTTAAGTATTTAAACTGATATATTTTTTTCCTGTATTGATAAAATGAATTGCTATAGGTCACAGAATTTTGAGTTAGATTATTATGTTTCTTTCTCTAAAGTTTATACAATGAAAAGCCTAACCAGACAATCCCAGTTAATCAATCAATACTGTCATTGAAATGTCCAGTTTTTTTCCTAGTATAAAATCAATGTTCTGCAGTGATAGGATGTTTTTTTGTCTTTGCTCCACCTGAACACAACCAGACTAAAGTTAATAAGCAAAGCTGTCTTCATTGAGCTTTAGAGTAGCCATGTAGTTTCCCCATGATCCTTTTCTTTGGGGTTTTCACCCTGAAAGAGGTGAAAAAGTGAAATCCCACAGAGGACTGACAGCTTTAAACAGGTGAAGACAAAAGTTTAAGCAGCCTTGTGAGTTTTGTGTATCAGTGTGCTGAGATATGTGTAGTGCCCTTGTTGTCTCCTCCGATCCCCATTGTAAATCGGTGTTGAGTCAGTTCGGGGCAGGCCTTATCTACTGTAAATCAAAGCAGAACTGCAGGAAACTGAAATCCACCATCTGATATTCTCATCAGTGTTAAAATGTTTGAAGACTGTTCCCGTATGGCAGTCTGAATTAAACACAGGATGTTAAAGAGGGTCAATGTGAAGGTGTTTAAAAAAAGAGAAAAATGTGCAAAAAAGAGTTTTTAATGCATTTTATTCATCCCAATGACTCAGTTTCTTTTTTTTCTCCAGTGAACAATTTAAGACAATGTACAATACAAATTTATGAAAAATGACATAACCCATTCAACTAATTAACACATGTAGGGCAGTATGCAAGTGCACAGCCTTTGCAGATATTTGTTACACATGTAGCACACAGTATGTGTTTTACAGTCCTCCTTTTGAGGGCAGAACTGACATCTCTTCCTCTTACTTGCCCTAGCTGGGGAAGTGGCTGTGGTAGCTGGATCCTCAGGTTGATCAGGACCTCCTGTACTCTGAATAGCTTTCACAGCTGTTGCTGAGGCTTCTGTGCAGGGAACATGCTTCCTTCTTTCAATGAGTGGAGTTACAAGTGCCTTTCCAAGCTGCTCCAGGAACACCCTTCTCTTGTTGTGCTTATGAGACATCCAGGTTGGGTTGATCTCTCTCCAAATCACAAAGGCATTGTAGGAGGAAACATCAATGATGCTGTGGAAGATGACCAGGGGCCAGCGGGCAGTCATTMTTCTGCAGCTATATGTTCCAATCACCTTATCTAGGTTGTCCACACCTCCTTTGTTGCGGTTGTATTCCAGGATGATGATTGGCTTCCTGTCCTCACGATGCCTAATTTTGCCGTCTGTGTCCAGTGTTCTCAGAATAACTACATTCTTGTTTTTCTTTGGGAGGTAGGAAACTAGAGTGGTGGTGGGCATGAAGGCAAACTTTGAGGAGAAGACCTCTCTCTCCTTTGACACAAGCAGTGCAGGTGGGAGCTCAGGCTTGTTATTTTGAACTGTACCAACAATGGTGATCTCCCTCTTCAGGAGCTGCTGTCCGAGTTCATAAGAGGTGAAGAAATTGTCACATGTCACATTGTGACCCCTYAGTCCCTCTGTCACAYCAAGCACAWCTCRCATCCCCTGGTTCTTCTCTGGGCATCCACTGGTTGACTTCCCAGTATAGAYTTGCATTTTCCAAGCATAGCTTGATTTGACATTGCAAGCCACCCATGACTTGATCCCATATTTTGCTGGCTTGCTGGGCATACACTGCCGGAAAGGACAAAGACCTTTGGACAAAAGACATTAGCATCAGTGATTAGTATCAGTGTCACAGATACAAAGAAATCAATAGTGAAAATCACTTTTATTACAAATATGAAAACAGATTACCTCTAAATGGAACCAGTTGCTCATTCACTGCTACTTCAGGCCCTGGATTGTAGAGGTACAAGTACACTTCACTGCAGCATGCAGAACGGGGCGGTGACAGACCTTTCCGTCAGTCCCATACCTTATATGGAAATGGGACTATTGCATTCCAGAAATGAAGGGGGCGCTACTGACACTATTTTCTATCGAACACTTTCAACATTAAAAATACAAATTTTACAGTAAGGAATTTCTTATCTTTATTTGCACCCATCCTTTTTCTCTTTTATGCAAGTTTGTTTGTTTGTTTGAAATACGCCTTATTGTTTGTACATTGTATCATTTTGTGCGTTCTTTGTTGTTTAATAAAAAAAAAAATTACAGTAAGGAAATGGCTACACGTGTTATGTCACGTGGTATGTCCCTTTTTCATTTTCAAATCTTTATTAAATCTTTGTTGTTTTTGGATATTAATATTATATTACAGTAACAAACTAACCTTAGGCATTAGGCCTGTGAGGTTAACCTTAGGCATTAAACCTGTGAGGTTAACCTGAGGGTCTGTGTTTGGGGAGGTGGATAAAAGAAATTAATAAATAATGCTCTGAGTACTTGAACGTGAGTAGAAGAAACTCTCTAACTTCTTCCTTTCTTCTTCCTTTGCTCTCTTAATCCCGCGTCTTTAAGGAGCAACCTTCATTTCCGGAATGCAATAGTCCCATTTCCATATAAGGTATGGGACTACCWCTTGTCCCATACCTCTCTTATGGCTGCAAGTTTGTCTGTCACACGACTTGCTGGTCTTGACTCATGGTCATCAAATCGTAGTGGCCTTGAGTAGGTGTGAAAGAGTTTGAGTGACATTGTRGCTCGGAAAATTGGCCTTCCACTCTCTGCATCCCATTAACTTCTAGCTGCAGCCTCACGTCGGGACCTGTATACACCTGCTACGATTAGCAGCCCTAAGTAGGCCTGCAGGTCAATCTCATCCATCTTTTTCCAGCTGTCTCCATATTTGCGAAAACCCTCCAGTTTTGTCATCTCCAGGATTATTATGACCCCCACACGCGAAGCATAAGTGGGAGTCATATTGTTTTCGTACTGTTTATTTGTTTTTCTTTCTTTTTTTCAGTGATTTTTGGTTAACCGTACCACAAAAACGGCTGCACCGATCAACATGAAATTTGGCAGGACTGTAGATGAGTCTGACCTACACTGCGCCAGCCAACGGTTTTATGATAGACCCCATATTTGAGGAGGGGGCTCCTTTCAAAGTGGGGGTGTCAGGACACGCAAAACTGCTTATAACTCAGAAAATGTTCAACATAGAAGCTTCAGATTTCTTTTGTTGTTTAGCTCTGATGAATCAGGCCCACCAATCAGTGCCCCCCGGAACCCCAATTTTTCTGAAAAAGGGGGTCTGGACATGAAAAAATGCTTATAACTCAGAAACTGTACAACATAGAAGCTTCATATTTTTTTTGTTGTTTAGCTCCGATGAAGCTCTATGCATCAGGCCCACCAATCAGTGCCCCCCCACCCCCCGGACCCCCAATTTTCTAAAAAAGGGGTATGGTTAAAGCTCAAAAACTATTAAACATAGGAGCTTCAGATTTCTTTGGAAAAAGACCCCCACTCAAACCACTACAATTGTGGGATGCACCTAGTAGCRTGACATTTATTAGGAATAAAGACTTCTGAGTTCTGGTGCATTTGTGTGTGCGGGGGTCATTATGTTACCGCTATGCAGTATCTAGTTTTTTTCTATTGCTGGTGTGATAAACAGGTAGAATGTAGAGATAATGTCATGGGCATGAGAAACGACATAACTTGTGTGTGCTGGGGTCATGTTTATGGCATTTTGTTCTGCATGCCTGCCGTGTTGGTCATATGCTGCTGAGGATGATGTAATTTTGCTATTTTTTTTTGAAAGGAAAGTCTCCCTTTCAGCTTCAGGGTTTTCTTCTTTTTCTGAAGACGATTCATCATGCTCTGGGTTGTAATCCTCCCCATCTTCTTCTTTGGATACATCTCCACTTCCTTTTCTGAATCAGAGTGGTCTTGCTGGACATCCGAGAAAATCAGCTCTAAAGCCTCTTCAACGCTATAACGCACACTCATGGCTTCAGCACAGACAGAATTTGGGGTCCTGTTGTTTGCACACAATATAAAAGTCTCTTGTTCATATTATTGCAAAAAGTGACTTACGATGGTGCAGATTCACAAATCTCCAACAACTATTTCAAACCTCAATCTGCAGCATGCAGGATGGTGTCATCTGTAGGTGCTGAAGAGCTCAGTCCCTCACTGGTCCAGACTGACCATCAAAGAGTTCCACCTGATTCACCACCTGTAAGATAACACACACACACACGCACGCACGCACGCACGCACGCACGCACGCACGCACGCACGCACGCACACACACACACACACACACACACAGCCACGTTAGGTACAGAAAACAAGGGCACACCCAAACTGCAAAATAAATAAATAACACAGAGGTGCCAGTCAGTTATAACACCCCTGACCTATAGTTGAAATAAGGACCAGGAGAAAAGTCTGGTTAATACTGCCAAATTGGTGACGTGACCTTTCCTCTTTTATCCACAGTTTCCTCTCGAGACGTTGCACTAATTTTATACTTTCACTCCACGTCAATATTTTTTATTTTTAAGCAGTTTAAGCAGCAGCAGGCACAGTGGTAAAACATGTTACTTAACAGGTTGTTGCTAGCTTACCGAAGAGTGAGTGAGTTAGTTGATGCTACCAATCTCGCTTAGCTGGGCTGTGAGAGGTAGAGCAGCTAAAGCCTTTTTTACTGCTTACATTCCCCAGAATGCTGTGTGACTCTGGCTCATTGGATGTACAGTATTTTCAACTGATATTGATCACATGTCTATTAGGATATCGTTATTGTTGTATCGCCCAGCCCTAGATGAATTGCTAAATAAGCAGTTCTACTGCATACCTTTTGCACTGTGTTGAAGACTGTGTGAAATTGGTGATCAGTGCTGCAGTCTTTTAAGCCTGAAGCTGCTGGTTTGAGCCAATGTTGAGCATTTGGAAGGACATCTGGTGTAAAGCATTTGCCAGATCTTTTATGCAAGTTTGCTCACTGTGGATACCCCTGTAGAAGGGAGCAGCCCAAAGAACAACAACATTTTGCTCCTTGTTCTGCTTCCTTAGGGCACATCCCTGGTTCCACTCTAGAATTTTTTCACTGGACACGAGTGCAGCTCTCATGGATAATATACACTATGTGAGCCTTCTTACAAACCAAAAGTTTCCTTCAGTCTGATAACCTGTTTCCACATTCATACACAACCTATAAAACCACTTCCTGTTTGCTCATCTACTCTGTTGAGTAAACTTTAACTCTTTGATAAAATAAGATGACGGAAGCATTTTTTTTAGAAATGTGGATAATTTCACTTTGAAAACAAATCGTCTAACTCTCTCCCCGTCTGTGCTAACCCTTTAAAGACACCTGACCTAAAAACGTCCTCACATCTCACTGAAGTCAGAAGACAAACAGGACTTTACGTTTTATCTCTGTTCTGAACACAGAGATTGAGTCGGAGCTTGTATATGCCGGGATAAGTGTGTTTAATCATTAAAGCTGTCACTACAAACGGCACGTTCGGGCCAAAAATATCTTCAGATGACTACTTTTAAAATGAAGAGCAAAGGCAAAGAAATATTTTTAACATTATCAGCATGCAAGACGATATCGCCTCTGTTTCTGCTGTTTGTCAGAGTTGTGCAGGAGGTGTGCACAGGCTGCGACTGTTTGCATGTTTCTGTTGATCCAATGGGAGGGAGAGACCTTGAGCTGCAGCTGTTTATTTGAAGTTGGCAGAGTTTGGCTGTTTTGCTGGGTAAAGGGTGGTGGTGGGGGTCCAGACAAACACGGGTGAACTATTTTGTTCTGAGCAGGTTTTAGAAGACATGAATAATGCTTAACTTACAGTTACTTATTTAACTTTAGAAGGACAAACTGAGAGTTTAGCATAGTGAGAGTAGTTAAAAAAGGTTGTTTGGTAGAGTTATCTCTGTTTTCAGTTATATGAATGAATATTTATATTTTCCCTGCAATTTGAAGAAAAAAAAGAGATGTGTTGTTGGAAATGATTTTTTTGTAATGGTGTAAAAGTTGGTTTAATCTGAAGCCATCCCTATATCACTGATGGTTCATGCTAATGTTAAATAAATGTTGAAAAGAAATCTCTCCACATACCACAATAGGATTTTTGACATCTGAGTTTAATAATATCACTTTATCTGCCTCTTAACTTACCCAGTCTTCCCATTTCTATCTTTGTAGGCTAAAGCCCATTTCCTCATGTTCATTTTTTACAGTGGTTAATATGAAGCTCGTCTGGTTTCTGGACCATCTGTTATGTTGTCACTCTTGGGGATGCTCAGATTTAACCAGTCAGTCTATTGCTTTGCATCACACAGCATTTATTTTATTTTACCTTGTTTGGCTTTTTAGGTTAATTTTCTGTGCTTTGAAGAAATAATGCTATGCCCCTTTAACAATTTTTCATGACTTTGGTTTCTAAATAAATATTTGTGATGTATTTAGGTCAAAATACAGCAAGCTGTAATAGCAACTAAGCTATCATCTTTGCAGCAGGTTTTGAGTGTGTCTGTGGAGACATTTGATCCCACTTGCCCACTTTTTTCTGTGGCATCTGTTTCACACTGATGTTTTTCACAGAAATGACCTTCGTCCTCCAAGAAAAGCTTTAATTTTTTAAGCTTGATCTTTCAAAACAGCACAGACCACAAACTGATAAGGCTGACACTCAATAAACTCTTGTTCTATCATACCAAAAAAGCTTAAGGTTTTCATACACTGTCTAAATGGTAACTCTATAAAATGGTGATTAGGTTTGAAATGCATCTGTGATAGTTTTCAGCATGGCAATGATCAGGCTGTCTGCTTGGATTCAAGGCCCCTCTGTAATCTTCTCTCTGTTGATCCCCAGCTGTCAGTATATTGTTTTCACTCTGCTCTCAATCAGTTCTGGTAGATTCTGAGGGGTGGACTCCACTGTAAGTGTATCACCTTAGTGTTTGTGTTCCATCTGTTTTTCAAATTCTACAGTAAAACTTCTGTTGTTGGTTTTTGACAATCTCCTAACATTATTTTTGTCTTGGCAAAGTTATTTCCTCAGATAAACTCACCCAATAGGTTACCTGAAATACAGCGCTTTCCCTCAGGACAAAAACTCAGCTGCAGCATCTAGTATCTAACATATTGGAGGACTTCACATGACAGATTGTTTAAATAAACCTCCATGTTGGGGTTTTGTCTGTGAGCTACCTCACTACACAACCTTTCATTTCTGACCAACTCATCTGAGTAACAATGTGTTACATTGTGTTTTACATTATTTTCTGAGGTTTAACACAAAATAAGACCAGATATGAAGTTGTTTTAAAGTTGACAGTAATCCAACTTTGGACTTGGCCCAGCTCAGACTAGTTTGGTCTGACTTAAACACTTTCTCCAAAGTGAAACCATTTAAAGAGCCATCTTCTGTACAACATGTATAAATGTGAATTATTCATCACACTTCCATAGAACTCTACTTCACAGTGCCAGAACTGTCACTTTAGCTGTGTCCCAATTCATGGGCTGCAGCCTACCTAAACTGCAACTCACAGAGATGACAAGCTTTGAAGTCATAGGCTGCATAAAAGGGCTGAGACGGTCTAGTCTTTGGATGACGTATGTGTACCCAAGCACTACTTCATTACTTTAGGGATATGTTTGATATCAGGTGCTTTCAGACTTCAAATGTGTTGAGACTAGGGTTGGGCAACATATGCAAAAACATTGATCATGATTAATTATGGTATTTAGCCGATAACTATTATTTAGTCGATTAATCCCCTGGAGTACCTGGACCACCACCTGCCCCAGTCACATGACCAATTTAGTGGGAAAGATTTGCTCTTTGTAAAAATCTGTTCCAAATTGTGTCAAAATTACAGACTTCAGGCTTTACATCAATTTTTAAATTGTGTTGATGGATAAATAAATTATAGAACTTTTTCTTTTTAACGTTTGTCATAGTTGAAGCGAAGAGGAGCACCGAGCGGACTGATGGTGTCATTAATTGTATTAATTGTCAAATGCCAAAAAGTAATCGATTAATGATTTTCTGACAATTTATTGCACACGATACGATTATGCCCAACCCTAGTTGGGACATGTGTAACCTGTATTAACATGTCTTTCCACCGGAGGGATAACTTCACAATTAAAATGTTACAGGTAAATAATAAATAATAAAAAAACATTAAGAACAGCTCATTGCAGCATACATTTCATCAGCTAAGTTGCTAAACATGCATGTAAAAAAAATTTTGGTCCATGTTAAATTAAAAAAAACTGTCATCTTTGTTTACCTGTTTAATTTGCTGACATCATAACAAATCCTGGAATATTCTTGACCATGTGGGTAGGGTTGCCAACTTTAAGAGGTTTAAATAAGGGATGCAAAACATTATATAATTAAAAATTAATATACTTTAAAGAATAATCATTTTCTCTTAACAAATGTATTTATTAACTCTTGATCCATTAGCAGATTTGTCCTTTAAATGGCCATATATAATATTTGTATTGGCTAATGCTATAAATATGTCGTTATTTATTCATTCATTGAAAAACAACAAATAAATCTATTTAAAAAAAACACAACTCAAAAATGACATGAAATCTAATTATAAGATTGATATAATCCTTCATTCAACTAAAAAGACTCAATAATCCTAAACATTCAACCAAACAGTTGTTTAAATAAGTTCAATCCATTCACTGACATCTTCTGGTAAAATAGCAGATAATAAATCAGTCCTAATATAATGTCCATGTGTCAGTCTCAGAGATGGTTGAGTCTGAAGCACTGTGACTCTGATCTTTGGCTCTTCTGTTCTTAACTACACGTCTGCAGTGTTGCTCTGCTCTATGACTTGCAGAGTGTCTGGTGTAAGCCAAAACGTTTTCTTCTAACCAGTAAAGTAAAAGACGTGTCCTTAAAACAAATATACAGGATTTACCCTGGGAAAGAAAGCTTTCAAAGTTTTGAATTTGACAGATTTTTTCATCTCTCTGCAGAACCTGTCACTCATCTGGTCTGGCTGTGTCTTCACTCCATTAAGGTTGTGATAAATCACAAAAAATATCTCCTGACTTAAAGTTAAACTGGAAACATGTTTTATTTGATTTTTTTTAGCAAAGTATAAAAATGATTTTAGAGATTTTTTCTATTAATTTGCTAATCATCCAGGTCAAGTTTCACATATAGGATTAAAAACAAAAACTATTTTGTCATCTGATAGAGTTCACACGTTAAATGTACTCAATTCATTTATTTAACAATCAAAAGACACAAAAACCGTGAATGACTTATTTTAATAATCTATTTACTTTTATTCAGCTTATATTTGTTCATCAACCCCTGGCTCCCTTGTGTTGTTTTGTATTTTTGTAACTTTCTTTTGTTTACAATATAGTTTTGGGGGTAAAAGTAAAAAAAACCTCACCGACACATTTTACAAACGCTATATGTCTTGTAATAATCTCTTCTGACGCTGTCCAACTCTTCCTGCTCACATCACATCTGGACTTTTGTCAGCGTTTTGCTTTGAGGACGTGGCGGAATATTGAGTGTAGTGGACATTTTTAAAAGACGTCTTTATGAATAGTGCGCGCGGAGCAGCGCAAGTGTGTGTGTGTCTGTGGATGTGTGTGTGTGTGTGTGTGTGTGTGTGTGTGTGTGTGTGTGTGTGTGTGTGTGTGTGTGTCACCGACTGTGAGAGCAGACGCACACACAGGCAGCACACAGAGGAGCAGGAGGAGAGGAGGGGCTTTTTAAGTGTTGATGTGAATGAGAGGGACATGTTTACTGGACATTATGAAAATACAGAACAAAACGCGTCCCGTATTGGTTCAAAACATTTATTGGCCAAATAAAGGACGATTCCGTATTTTAAGGGACGGGTGACAACCCTACAGATTCAGCCTTCATTTTCAGGGTTTTGTAAACCACATTTTTCGGCCGCAAGAGAAGGAGCCCACAAATTGGGACAGCCTTTGGAGTAATCGACAGACAAATTTAATGCCCTGCCTACAATGGAGACCTTCAGTTGTGACGTCACACATAGCTTTTATATATATTATCAGCTTCTCTCTCAAAAGTAAGGATTATACAGAGAGTCAGTGTTAATACTGTAACAGAAAAAGAAGTTAGCGCAAATTTTGACACATCCGACTTCAGGAACCACAGGAAAATTCAGTTGAAAGGATAGCTAGGGGGTCAAGGTCTTTGACAGCCTCGGAAAGCGATTGAATTTGTTAAAAATGTGTCTTATAGCTTAGCTTGCTACATCAGTGATTGTGCGTGTGTCTCTGTGTATATTTTTATTACTCGAACCACCTAGAACTAATATAATAACAATAAAAAAACTTAATGGTGATGTTGTGTAAGTGTAAAATTATCACATGTGTGACTGACTGCAGTAGAGTGCTGTATATGAGGCTAGCATATATGTTATGAGTAAAGCTAGCAGTAGGCTAGACACAGGAAAAAATATGGTTTACTGTACTTGTTTATTGATAGAAAGTTCAGAAATGGTATCCAGGTGGTCCAGCGTTGGTCTTTTTACCTCTGATAAAATGTTTGGAGCAGACGTTAAGTCTATGATAGCACTTTTTTCTGGTCACATTCAGCTAATCCCATCCCTCTGAAGGAAATTTTGTAATGGATTAATTGAATATTAGATGCAATATTGCATTTTATACTTTCGGATCATTGCAGCTTTAAGGCCATAACAGAATAAGAGTTGGTATGTGTCTTATAATGTGTTCTTTCTTTAGCCTAAACAAAAGGAGTTACGTTCTGACGTCAGACGAAAAAGGTAACACCTCCAGGGATGTAACCAGGAAGAGATGTACATTATAAGCTCAATTCATTATTATAGGAGAAAGAAGTTGTCAGTGTGTTGCAGAGTGTCTGCTCAGAGCAGAGCAGCTGTGTTTTGTTTTGGTTCAGTCCAAGGTCTTACACTGAGGCCTGTGTGCTGTACTGTGAACCTGACTGGAGTCAGAAGATTGAAAATAAAGTTTTAAAGAATAAATCCAGTGGATTCCTGTTTATTCGGACATACCATTTTGAACAACACATATTTTTTTCCTACACCTCCAATCTATCTGTTAGCTAGCATCTTTGCTTGGGAAAAAGGAACAAAATACTCCTTCCATGTTGGGATGCTGGCTGCATCCTGAGTCACTGTTACAAGTACAGCACAATGTTTTGTGGTCCTCCGGTGGAGTTTGATGCTGTTTTCTTGAATTTATTTAAGTTTAAAAACAGTTAAACCAGAGGGAGTTTGTATGCACACCAGTGTTGAGCGGACGTAGTCATGTGACTGGTGTTCCAAAAATAGCCTGAGTGAAGATCCCCATTACAACCATGAAGACATACATTCAGTCCCAAAGATTTTTCTTTTCCTTTCCCTTTATAAAAAGTCATGTAAACCCTACCTCAAGTAAATGGGATAATTGTCTGACTTTGTTTCATTGTATTTAACACATTGCATGGCTTGTGGTGACTGGTATCTGAAGTGTGATGTTTTCCAGGGTGAAGGAGAAACTGAAGATAGGTGTGTGTGTGTGTGTGTGTGTGTGTGTG
>NW_013952405.1:731838-739010 GCF_001266775.1 Austrofundulus limnaeus | reverse complement strand
GTGTGTGTGTGTGTGTGTGTGTGTGTGTGTGTGTGTGTGTGTATCTCTTCTCCTTTTCATAGCCCGTGGTGGTTGGATCCTGTGAAAGAGCGTACTTTAGTGAAAGGGGCCCTTTTTGAGTGCCAGCCAGCCAGGCAGTGACTTTTAAAAGAAGCAGTCAACCTGCTGGGATGCTCTCACACTGACTGTAGCGTGATGCATTTTTTCCCGCTACAGGAAGGATTCAGCTCACTCAGAGCTTCAGTGTCTCTGCATGCATTGCCCATGGGAGGAAAAACAATACAATGCACATGTTAAAAATAGGTGTTTTGTTTGCATTTTTTATTTTTATTTTTATTTTTTTTAACTTTTGGATACATGGCACAAAGAAAGCTTTTCCTTCTTTTTTTAGTGTGGGTAAAAATAGAAATCCAACCATTTGGAGCATGTTGAGTTCCTGAACTTGCTGAGAATATTTGTCTAAGTTTAGTCTGGTTTCTTTTCTTTTGTTAATTTCTTCTTCATTTTTTTTAATCTGGGATGACACTCACATGGTTCAACTTTTTTTTCAGCCCTCAAGCTTGCAGGGTTTCTTCCATTCTTTAAAACTGCACCAACTTTTCCTTTTCTTTGTCCTGCCGTCTTGTTTGGTCTGTTCATCTTTACAGTAGAGAGGAGACACTGGAAGGCCCAAGTTCCTTTGGATATATTTAGCAATGAACAGATGTGGTGCACTGAAGCGGAACACAGCCTCTTGGTTGCCTTCAATGTGCGCTTCGTTTCTTTGTTTGTTTGTGCTTTTGTCTGTGACTCTTCCTTCAAACCAGTTTTCCCATCATGCACTGCTGACTCTGACTCAGCAGCACAGCAGAAGTGGGTCAAAAATGGTCCACAAATGCCTCCATACATACACAAACCATCCATCCAATTTTTGGGGGAGATTCATTTGCTCATCCTAAACCAGTTTACTTTTAACTGTGGACTCTGTAATGACCTGTTCTCCAAATAGTATCACATAAATAAAAATTAATCAGTTTGTCAACAGAAAATGTTCAGATTTGATAAAACTTGGTTCGTAAAATTCTAGCTTTGTGTTTGATGAAAAGAAATAATGATTTTTGTCAAGACACTAATAAAAACATGTCTAATGTTATATTAGATTGTCTCACTTGGATGCATCTGCAGAGAACTTTCAGCCCACAGAGCTTAGTGGTCTGCTGTGTTGAAGATGAGACCACCCAGACTCAAACTGAAAACAAAAAGAGCATTTTAACCTGATTGTGCTTTAGGCAAACTTTGTTCATGTTTACTTGGGCTTCAGGTAGTTGTGCACATCTGACATTACCAGCACTGAAAAGTTGTTATTGAATTGTAAAAGGATAATAGAATTATGTATGTGTGTACATTCACAAAAAATAAAAAAAAATAAAAATAAAAATAGAAATATTGTTTATAAAGATACAAAACAAAATTCTTACAGTTTTTTTTTTTAAGTTATGTGCATTTATTTCCAAAATGTTTATTGGCAAGTTTTTCTTTTTGTAAATTTTTTAAAAGTTGCCTTTAAGCATTATTTTCTAGGCTTCCTAAATGGCATTGCTATTTTTTTCCCTTTGGATTTTTTTTTGTCTTTTTTTTTTCTGTGTGGTTTCAAAATTGTGTTTATTTTTAAGCACATTGGTACATTTTTTTTGTTTTGTTGTTGTTGTTGCACAGACATTTTCCCCCCTATATAGCTGTTATTCCAGCATTGGTTCATTCTTGAAGTTGATGAAAACAGGTCATTGTCCAACAGACAATTAAAAATCTTCAGGCTGTTTCGTGTCAAATTAAAACTAAAAAGGGGTTAAACTTTTGCAAAGACAGTTAAGGCTTCTTTTAGTTCAGTTATTATTTTCAAAACATAGAAAAGGTGTAAATTTCCAGCTAAATGTGAATGTGTCATTGGATGGCTGCCTTGTTTCCCTCACTCAGTGAGGGATTAGAGTAAAAACAGTATGAAAGGCGCTCTGGGTGTGGTTGCTTATAGAGGTAATTATAGTAGCAGACAGCAAAGATCTGGTCCCAAGCTTTATGGAGGACCACTCTGTGATTATTGTTTGTTTTGGTTTTTTTTTTCTCTCTCTCTTTTTCTCTCTCCACCCTTGCCAGTCTGATTGTAGGGCTCACAAGATATAAGACGGCGGCTGCTAGTGGCGAACATGAGCAGAGGATTCTAAACACGCTGCTCTTATATGTTCAGTTAGTATCTGGGAGTAGGCAGGTGTGTGTAACAGAGCTACAGAGATTTTATTTATTTATTACTGACAAGAGCAAAGCAAGTGAGTACTATGTTTAAAATCATTATTGCCATAGCTTCAGGATCCGTTGTCATGAAATCGCTCAGTTAAAGTAGTGATTGTGGAGACTGGAGCTGCTTTATCAAACCAAGAAAACCAAGTGAAGCATTTCACGGAGAGCAACAGCATTTGATTAGTTTCATTTCTTGTCTCCCTCCTGGTTTTCACATCTCCCAGACTGCCCCTCCTAATGTTACTGGATAATGCAGAGTTAAATGCTCTCATCTGAAACTGTAGAGTTCAGCACAGGCTAACGGAATGTCCTGAGATCCACAGGAAGCTGCTGAAACAATGGAATTCACTGTTTAAGAACCAGCATTTCCAGTTCCGACTGTACCTATTATTTAAAATCAACCCAAGGAAATACAATACTATTTGTCTCGTGGAGGAAACAACAGCTCTTTGTTCTCAGTTTGAACACTTTTTTCTTTACATCTTGATTGTGCTTCAAAGTTTATTTAGAGCCTCTTTTCCAATAAAAGGATGAGTGTGATAGAACAGCTCTCAGGAAAAGAAACTGAGCATTCCTTCAGAAAACGCACACATTGCCTGGCACTTTGTATTTTAAGCATGAAACACACACAATCTATTAGTGCTTAGAGTATGTAATGGAGATGACTCATATGTACTACCACACCAAATCTGAGCTCAATATGTGTAAAAATGACAGAGGTATAGCCATTTATATGTTTAAGGTGAATTTGGCAGGGCGGCTATGTTGAGTTGGGTTGTTTATTAGCTGTTTCATTAAGATCCGTACAGTGGCTCATGAGATATGTTGCTGTCAAACAGAAACACACACACAGGCAAACACATAATTGTACCAGAGGGCAGCAATAAGTTACTTAAGAGAAATAAAAACCAATAAAATTACAAGTAAAATATTGTAATTCTTCTAATGGCAATGAGCAGCATGATAAAAATGAAGCAAAAATGTGTCATAGAAAAAAACAATTCAAGTAAAAGATAGGTTAAAAGTTACATTTTCAAAATGCTCAGATGATTTTACTACTGATACATGACATGACACACATGCGTACACACATGCACATACAACATTGACATTTTCCTCCTCTCAGGTTACACACCATGGCTGGAATAACAGTTTCCTTAATCAATGTTTGTGTTTGTTTTGATGTTTTCTCCATGAAAACACTGGTGGGAAAATATGTTTCACATTTTCACTCCTACCAGTCTTTTATGATGTAACACATTTTTGTCCTGCAGTAATTACTACTCGTTTACGTCTGAGGCATTCTCCCAGAGAGCAGGTGTAATTTAGGGATTTTTGCTGCTGTGGTCAGAATAAACCTGCACCTGCTACATGTGTGGTCTGTGCTCTTGAAGTCAGAACGTTGTGTTGACATTACTGTTAACCTCTTACATTAGACTTGTCATAGCTTGGTTTGAGTTTGTGTTTGAAACTCACCTGGTTTTACAAAGTATTTGGCTCCTGAACACGGATATACGTATTTTAGCAGTACCACTTCATAAAAATACAATAAAAACTGAGTTAAACTACTGTGTTGAAGTCCTGATAATGTACTTATTACTTTGTATTTTGTCTTGAAATAACCAGACTTCCTTGTTATTTCTTAACCCTTTAAGCCTGCAGGGTTTTAGACGTACTACAGTATCTCCTTCAGTTCTCTTGTGGGCCCGATAGTATTGTTGGAGACCAGTATAAATTTTATGGAAGTTTACATTCAAATTTACAAAGTGTAAAAAGAAAAAAAGAACTGTCGGCAATCCCAAGGTTTGGCACGGTCGCCAGCCGTCTGAAGGCGTCAGAAAACTGAAGACACTCCTCTGGCTAAATGCCTGTTCACAGGCTTTCATGCTACAGAGGTTATAGACCATGCACTTGGCAAATGCCTGATGTCAGAGTGCACTCCTCAATACAGTAAGGAGTAGAAAAGAGGAAGACATAAGGAAAACAAACAAGCAAACAAATGCAAATTATCATCCTTATTTTAATTAATTGATTTATTGCTTATCGTGACATGCCTTTGACACGTCATTATTTTTTCTGATTCTCACAAACCTGCCATTTTCCTACTTTACTTTACTTTACTTTACTTTACTTTACTTTACTTGACTTGACTTTACTTTTAAGAGAAGCACCTCCTCATGGTGTCCTTTCATGATGATGATCCTTGCTCTGTGCATGCATGACCGGGGGGCACCTGTTCTCCTGTAATCTTGTGAATGGGTGTTTTTAACTGTAATTTCCCCTTGGGATCAATAAAGTATCATTCATTCATTCATTCATTCATTCATTCATTCATTCATTCATTCATTCATTCATTCATTCATTCATTCACTTTATTGTACTTTACTTTTGAGAGAGTTACTCTTACTGTTTAAAAGTAGTTTAGTTTGTTCAAAAATACAATTTTTTTCTTTACATATTTATTAGGGGTGCAACGATACAGAAAATTCACGATTTGGTTTGGTTCAATATTTTAGTCTCACGATTCGATATTTTTTCGATACAAAAAAGAGAAATGTCCATGCCCCTTTTAACTTGTAATTTATTTAAATTAATTATGAGCATTTGTTTAACCTCAAAAGTCCAGTTTTTAAATTAAATGTTGCTGAAACAGCAAGTTTCTCAGTGGATCTGCACTCGACGGTGCAGCCTAGGTGGAGTAGTTGAACACAGATCCACTGATCCTTTAACACAGAGCAGCTTCAGAAGACAAGCTGATAAAATATTTTTTTTAAATCTGTATTGTTCAATACAACTGTGTATTGAACCTAAAGCTCTGTAATAAATGGTTCGATACGGTACATGTTGCACCCCTAATATTTATAGGGCTGGGTATCATGGCCAATTCTCTAAATCGATTTGATTTTGATTAAGTTCAGAATCGATTAATCACAATTCGACAAGATTCAATGAAAATGTTTATTGATATTTGTAACATCAACTGTGTTGCAAAATACAAAATCACCATTTTTTTCTCTTCAACATAAACAACAGGTTTGAAGGACAAACTTTTAAATTAAACTGTTTAATCTTGAAAGAAAACTGTCACAAGTATAAAAAGTTTTTAAGTAAAAAGGAGTTGCAGGTGACAGTGTTCTTGGATGCATTCATTTTAAGTAATTAATATTTATTTTGATAAATAAGAAGTGATGGGAATAAGTTTGCAGGAGAAGAGGTGGGCTAATATAAATATATTTCTGCCCACTCCTTTTCAGTGTATGAAAAATTGCGAATGGGTGTTCTGAACTGTAATTTCATCGTGCTCTGTACAATGACAATAAAGTTTTATCTTATCTTATCTTATCTTATCTTATCTTATCTTATCTTATCTTATCTTATCTTATCTTATCTTATCGTCTTATCATCTTATCTTATCATTGTATATTTGTAATGTTTCTGTTACCTTCTGTTGTTATATTCAATAAAAATTATTAAATCTTAATACATACATATGACTTAACAAGTACAAAATATGATCACTGTGGATTTCATTAAGACGTTTCCTAAAGTTTAAAAATAATATTATTGGTAACAAAACTAAACAATTTTATTAGAATGTCATCTTTACCAAGTTTAAACATGCCAGTGGAGAACAGTTTCAGTCAGATGTTTACATACYGTAGTTTGGTTTGAGCGCCTATGAGCCGCTCGTCAAACCCCGCTTCGTTTTCGCTATCACGTAGAAGCGCAAATCTTTGCAAACAAAAGTCACCATGGTCTCTGTTATCTTTAAGTTCTGCGGAGAGTCGTCTGCCTGGTAACATTAGTGATTCCTTAGTTTCTTTTGTTTTGATCCAGACAACTCGTTATCAAAAGCTAATGTTAGCACTGAATGTCAACCGGGTGTAAATATACAGCAAGCCAGGTGTGACAAAATATAGAAACGCGCCTCAGACGTGCGTACAAGACACCATGGGGAAGAATGGATCTCATGTCATGTGAATCGATTTTCCCAATTTCAAATAAAATCGATCAAAGATCGATAAAATCGATTTTTTACCCAGCCCTACATATTTATGTGTTCTACAAAAAAAGGGGACAAAATTGTGTTTCTAATAACATGTTAATAAAATGCCTGAGGTCTGATCTTTTTTGCTAAGTGTTATGTGCGTACATGATGCTGGTTCCCCTTGAGTTTTGAAGTCACTTTAATCTTTAATGATTTATAGGCTGGCATTATGAGGACTTAAAAACTACAAAATATAGTCTTTTGCAATAACCACTTTACGAAACATTTCTTTGACAACTGTTAGGTACAAAATGAATAAAAAAATGCCAGTGTCAAAAGTAAAGCTGTGACAAATCTTCAGAAAGCTTAAAAACTCTTGCTCAAAATCCTTTAAAGAGGATTGTGTCCTTTTAAACTCAGAATCATGTGTGCAAATTAACACGTCAGCCTACAACTTTTTAAAGAGAAGCCAAACTGGAAAAAAAAATACAGTAAAATAGTTGATTTACTGAGATCTTTTACTCCAAGTGATAGCTCAAATCATAGAGGTTTTCATAGGCTAGCAGATTTAAAACCAACCACTTGGGGGCATCACACCATACTGACCACACAGCTAAACTCAGATGCCGGTTTTCTCTGGGTTGCCATCGCGACACGTCTACAAGAAGCAGACTTCTCAGTCATGAGGCTTGGAGACACAGAGGGCAGTGTTGAGCTGGAGGACGGCAGCTGAATCCCAATCAGCAGATGAACAGAGCACACATACACACACACACACTTATAGCAAACACACACTAACATAGACGTTTTCTAAAATGAAAGCCAGTCCTGTTTAAGCTGTTGGCTCATTTTACATTCAAAACAACAACCCCCCTCCTCCACACACACACACACACACACACACACAGCCACG
>NW_013952405.1:727196-731738 GCF_001266775.1 Austrofundulus limnaeus | reverse complement strand
ACACACACACACACACACACACACACACACACACACACACCCTCACACACACCACAGCTGCCGATCGGTTGACCAGCAGCACTCTGCTTTGAATGGTTATCGCCAGCAGGTTTATTTCGGCGGTCATGATTGACAAGCAGTAACGATGACTTGTAGTGAGCACCAGCTGTTGTTCTACTACAGACTGCAGCTGCTTGGCACAGTCTTCTGCTGGTGTTTGAGGCAGTAACTCCCATATGTTTGTGCTCCCTTGCTATTTGGCCAGCATTTTTTTAGAATCCCCTCCAAATTTCACTTTTTTTCTACACCGTGCTAAGAGCTGTTACAAAACCCCATCCAATTAAAATCCCATCACCAAAATATAAACGTGTGTGTGAGTCGGTGTGAGGACATTACCATGTGAATATCTTCAGAGGTTTTGATTGCACCCCGCCCACCGTCCTCCAATCTCGCTCCTAAAATGAAACAGGGATGCATAACTAGATTTAAGGTTATGTAATGCTGACTGGAGGCATAGAAGATGTGTATAATCCACTTCAATTTGGGTTAAATCCATCTCCCTCTCTGCACGTCTGTTTGTAAGAAGACAGGGACCTCACATCCTCACACATCTCTCCTCTGCATCATCAGGCTTGAAAAGCACCAATTCCTGCTGCAAAGTCTTTCACCAGCTGGCTCCACGTATTTCTTAGTGCCAAGAAAATCATCTCACAATGCACTCATGTCTCTGGTTGTCTCCAGTTTTCTCTAACGAGGGGGATTTTAGTGTTATAAGATTGACAAATATCTCCTCCAAGCCCAGAAAGGATCAGTCTCTTAGTTTAATTTAGTTTAGTTTAGTTTAATTCATGCTTTTTGTCTCCCCAAGATTGATAGCAATGATTTACCTTAGTTTCATTTCTGATAAGAAAGATTTAAAATGAAATGAGCTTGTGTTTTAGGGGGGAACGTTAAGATAAAAAAAAGGTTTGCAGGTCTTAAGTTCACCTTCAATTTACTTGTATTTTATTGATGTTTAGTTTGATCTGGACAACTTTGCTCTGTACTCTTTAGGAAAAATCTCAAGTTTGATGACATCAACTGCATTTTAGACAGTAAAATAATCTCACCTTGTTAGTCTTGTGACAGTAATGTCCATTGATTAGACTGTGAAGATTGTGCTTTATGACTTTCTGGGGAGATTAGTAGAGCAGCTGCATGTCAGAGCAGTTTTGGGATTAAATTTAAATGCAGTACTCAATTATGTCTTTGCAACAATAAAATGTAATACATTTAATTATTAAAGAAAGAGTCTGTGAAAAAATGTTTGGGTTTTTAGACATGTAATATGAAAAAGAGCAGAACAATCAAAAATATAAGGTCCAGTCAATTTTTCCTTAAGAAACTATCCTTCTATACATTTTATTTTATTGTTTTTTTAAAGCTTTTCCAGTACAGGCCTCATACATACAGTATCAACCTCTTCGAGTATTTACCTTCATCATAACCCTCAAAAATCTGTATTACTCAAATGCGGGGGCGAGGAGGTGGTGGTGGTGGTGGGGTGTGTGTGTGTGTGTGTGGGGGGGGGCGTCAGGTGGATTATCAACCGTGGAAAAAATAAAGAATATGGGGCAGAGATAACAGTGCCTGGTTATGGCTATTTAATTTTATTTATTGTTTTTTTTAATGTCCTACAGGCTCAGAGATGAAAAATTTATCTTAAGCAGTTTTTGAAAAAATCTGTGAGATTGTGCAATATGTTTGTATACAGTATCTGCCAAATGGGTTATAATCTGTGTCTTATGGACAATCCATACAACTTCATATGTATGAGAACTGGATGCTTCCAGCAGGAATATCATAACATCTTTGCCAGAATAGCTCTGCAATGTGAAATTAATGTCACTGTAAAGATTTAAAAGGTGTTTGTATGAACTTTTATGAAATCTTTTAACAACAGCAGCGGTTCACTTGGCTCCTGACGGCTCCTAACCAAGCTATTAGCTCACCAGCGTGATCAGAATTAAACTGTTTCCTCAAGCTGACATAGTTCAAACCGTGATCTACAACAGATAAGTCAGGTTAGGTTAATAGTTCATAACCTTTTCATAGAACTCACTTCAAAAGGTCAGACCTGTCCTTTTAGGTTTCATTAGTTTCAAAACACACTTTCTTTGTTCCACAGTCATGCATTCTTTCTTATACTCTTATAAATTTTAACACTGTAGTAAATTGAGAAACAATGAGGCGCATGTTTAACCTTTTTTGTATTTCACTGCAGTTAAAGTGTCAAACATTTTCTTTAACATTTGTTTTGTGAAAATACATTTGCCATTAAGAAAAACATGATCAGCCTGCGCACACAGACCTACAGGCATGCCACAGTGTGATGAGTGTAATCTTGGATCCACACAGCTTTAATCCCCATCAATATTAAATATTTGATGGCTTTCTCATTGATGGAGCATGACACCTGGGCAGCCCACCTCCCCGGCTGGCTGTGCGTCCCCGTGGGAGGGGCTTGTTCCTGACAGGAGTCTTTATCTCAGGGAAAGCGTCTGAGCCAGCAAAACCGACAAGACCATGAGTGCAAACACTAACGTATGCAGAACATATTTTATTTTTAACTAGGTGTGGTCTGCATAAATCAGGATGGCACGGCAGAGGATGCAGCAGTAGAAAAAAAACAATGTTTGGTTCTGTTAAATATAAATGTGTGTTTATGTGTGTGACAGGGAGAGCGATAGTGCTGCTGTATCTGGTTTTCCTTTTTTTTTTTTTACAATCTGACTTCTGCTTGCCTTGCGGGGACTGTAATCATGGTCGTCAGCACAGGCTGGTTGCTAGGTAACAATTACCTGACTGTGCTTTGCTTGCACTGCATTACACAGTGGGTCGTGTGCATGCATATGTGTGTGTGTGTGGAGTGAAACAGGAAAATGCAGCAATGTAGAATACCAAGCAGCCTTTTCAGGTCTGGGCAGAAAATATTAACGACCCAAAGCAGATTCAGCTGTTTGCAAACAAATCCCTGAGGCTGAACCGCAGCTTCAGTGTTGGTATTGTTTACACTGTGTTAATGTAAAAATCTGTCTCTTTTAGATTTGTTATGTAATTCAGTCATTTTGATGGAAACACCGTGATTTGCGTTTAGATGTTTGAGGCTTAAAATGACCCATGTTGCTTCTGGTCATCATGGATCCATGTTTCAAAAGTGGATTTTTTTTTTTCGCTTTCTCAGCAGCAGCCTTGGTGTTTCTGAGTTGATTGTCCTTTTTTATTTATTTTCTCTAGTCTCCCAGCAGCCCTTCCTGTCAGTCTCTATAGCACTTCCTGCTTCCTTCCTGGTTTGTCTTAAACATGTTTACACACTTCCTGTTCCTATCGTAATGCAATGGACAAATTTAGAAATTATAGCTTTTTTTTTCTTTAATGCAGAGACTCCGAGACATAAATTGTTGGTATTTCAATGCTCCAATTAGTACAGTCAGCAGACTCTGCCATACAGAGACACTGAGACCAAAAGGACTCCTCTACTGTGATATGAGGCCGACTAGAGCACCCCCCCCCACAAAAAAAAAATACTGCTTG
Organism: Austrofundulus limnaeus; assembly: GCF_001266775.1. Classification (NCBI taxonomy): domain Eukaryota; kingdom Metazoa; phylum Chordata; class Actinopteri; order Cyprinodontiformes; family Rivulidae; genus Austrofundulus; species Austrofundulus limnaeus. The sequence continues at coordinate 728,165 of NW_013952405.1, read as the reverse complement.
CCAGCTCTGGCAGACATGGATGATATATTTGGAGATCATTAAAAGGTCCTAAATGAGACCCTGGCGTGAGAGCAAGCTCTGACCATCTGGCCCCATTGTGAGCGATGCAGCTCTGTTCAAACTCAGCCAGCACCATCGGCACATCTGATTGGATGGAAGCCGACTGTGCTTGAACGTTTCAGCCAATCAAAGACAGTTTTAGTGAATTACTGAAACCTGATTTAGTCTTCCTTTCTCTTGTGAAATGACCGACCGTTTGTCACACACTGTGGGTCTTTCTATTCTCTGATCAAATTGTGACTTTTGTTTGCACATTCATTTTGTTCCTCTACTATGATGAGCGGTCATACTTTTGGTCTGTGTTTCCTACTTGTGTGTGTTTTAATGCAGTAAAGACAGAAAGTTTTTTTATAAGTAAGGTATATAATTTGCTGTTTTAAATAAACTGACAGGATGTTATTAATTTTGTGTGACTGTTGCAGATGCCTTTGCTCAGTCAGTGTTTGTACAGTCATCATGTTGCCTTTATATTCAGTCTTTAATTAACTTTATTGGGTTTTACTTTAAGCATTTTTCTCTGTCTGTGTCTTTCAGGTCACAAACTCAACAAGGACCTGAAGCACTTTCTGAGCTTGAGGTTTCAGAAGTCATCGCCTGACCACGTGTTGCAAAAGACAATACGAGCCAATCTATATCGTCATGCCGTGCCTTGTGAGTAAAAACAAGGGTTGTACAGTAACATTGTTACATGGGCATGTTGTAACCCTTGAGTCAAACACTCTGCATTTTCTCAGACAGCACATTTGGGCCTCTTTATGTCACAGTTGGATCTTTGGCCATGGGACAAAATCCAGCTCTGCTCTGTTTTCCTGTTGTACCTGTACCATGTTAGTGTTGTACAAGTTGTTGGTTTGCTCAGTAAAGCCACGAATCTGTGTGTGTGTGTGTGTGTGTGTGTGTGTGTGTGTG
>NW_013952405.1:720187-727186 GCF_001266775.1 Austrofundulus limnaeus | reverse complement strand
TGTGTGGGTGTGTGTGTGTGTGGGTGTATGTGTGTGGGTGTGTGTGTGTGTGTGTGCGAGTGTGTGATTTCAGTTTGATTGGAATAGGGTCAGGCAGTGGTATTTTTGCAGTTAAAATATTTTAGAAAACTAGGTGTTAAAAAGTAAAACTATCAAAAATAAAACACTGTTAGCATGAAGTTTTTTAAAATAGGCGACAGTTACTGCCAATTTAGTGTTTATTTTTTTCAAATTATTTATTAGTGCATATTTTTCTTATTTTTTTCTACTCTTTGTATGATTTAAAGTTAGGGCTTTTAGTAGCTGTGTTTCTATTAGTTGACACAATTTAAATTCAGCACCATAATATCTGGTTATTTAGAATTATTTATAATAATTTAGATCAGTGGTTCCCAAAGCTTTAAAGTTTTGACCTACAAAAGGTGACCTGTGCCCCCAGCTGTTGATGGCTGATGAACATTGTTTTCACGTCAAATAAACAAGCATAGTAACATTATTTATTACGCTATTTTTGTCCATTTTAAGTACACTAATGTTATTAATTTGTAACAACAAAGGCAAAAAATGTTGTAAGTTGTCATTTTTTAGTGTAATTAATTCAGAAAATATTTCCAGGACCCCACCTTGATGTTCCAGGACCCCACTGTGGGTCCCTACCCCAACTTTGGGGAACACTGATCTAGTTAGTCTTGGTCTACAACATATACTAGTTACCTTTCAAATTATTTATTGACTACAATAGAAACTAGATGCATCTCAATGGCAATCAAATTATTGTGTGGCTGTGTAAATCAGACATCACTGAAGGCCACAAACCACTGGTTTGATTCAGTGTATTTTGGGGTATGTTGCGTCTAACCAACTCTAATGAATCATTATAGAGAATAAACAGTACACTTTCAACTCTTCTTCAATGTTCATAATGTTCATTAGTGAATTGCAGGTCAGAATCCTCTTTTCACTAAGTCATAACTGGATTGTAGTGTTTTGAACTAAGCATTGGTCAGAAATGCCAATTTTATTCTGATCTTGACTTTCTGATGTTAAGTAATGTGACAAAGTTGAAGTACAAAAGGCCCATTGTTCTCTTATATGACCCTGTTTGTTGAGCACAATTTATCCTTTGTTGGACTTAAAGATCAAAAGAATGCAGAGCACTTCCCATTTCTCCTTGGAACTGCAAAGAGACAGTTGAGAATCTTTACACACTGAGCTCTTTACCTGATTTTAGTTTGGATTTAAAATGTAACTTCATCTGTGTTTGTAAAACAAAGTTTGGAGCTCAAACTTTTAGTCTTAATGGCTGAAAAAAAGGCAATTCTCTATAATTAGATATAAACTTCTTGTATTTGATAGGTCTTTTTGCATATGTGCATCAAGATGTCTCTTAGAAGTGAGAAATTTCTGTATGATTGTTTCTAAGAATTTAAATGATCCAAACAATCAGCACATAATGAGCATTTAACAATGTGGATTTAAGTGTTTCCACCACTGAGAAGTTGTCTTTGACATGATCCAACCAGCAAAATAAACCGATCCACGATTCTATCAAACACCACTCCCTCCTGTTTTTGTGGAATAGGATTTGCTTGTGGGTTTGCGCACGTTTGTTTTAGACAGCATCTTAAGAAAATGTAGCTTGTAGACAAATATATTATCTCTTTTTTCTCTCTTGATCTAGGCTTTTCCACTCTCAATCTCAGTGCCTCTTTTTCACTCAGCCATGTGACCGTTAAATCCGCCTTTCTGAGCATCCCCCGGATGCCCTGTCTGGGATTATGATGTCCTGATATATTGAAAATAGAATCCTGCCTGAATATGTGATAAACATTCCAGTCAAAGGTTAAACCACGAGGGAGAGGCTTTTGCGTGTAGAGGACAAATGGTGATGTTAATGTTGAAGTTGAACATAAAAACAACAGCTCTAAATGTTATTTCAGAAAGACTTATTTATACAAACCACCAGAGTTGACAATGCTTTAAAGAACAGAGAAATTAAATGAGTAAAAAATCTAAAAAATACATCTCTTAAATTACAAGTGTTTAAATCTAACTTCTTAGAAATTTGTGCTATCCAGGATCAAAGTCATGTTTATGTGTAACTCGAAAGTATACGAGACACAAATATTGTGCACTCTCGAACAGACATCTTTTTTTTTTCAGAAATGTCTTTTCTTTGCTTCCTTTAATAAGTTTTTACATGCAGCATATTCACAAAGGGGCATGTGATGAAAAAAAAAAGATTTTTCCTCTGCTAACTGATTACAAACTTCTTCACCAGTTTCCCCTCACTGTCCTGTACTGACTGATGACACCATCGCTCACATTCAACCTAAAACACCCATCCAGGATACCAGCAAAATAACACAATACATGAAGAGTAATGATGTTTTATTAAATTGTAATTATTACAATTATGCAAATTGTTTTGATTCATTATTATGTGCAGTACCTATAAAACATATAAACATACACATCTCTAGGCTGATACAATTAGTTATTTTTACGATAACGTTTATTGAGGGAATGACATTATAACATGATATAAAACAAAAAAAGAACTTACCTTCAAAGATCAGTTTTCTATAAATATGAAATTTAATTAACATTAAATTACAGATCAATATCCTGATTTTCTTTTCATATTACAACTTTAGAGGCTTTAAAGTTTTTAAATACAGCCTTAATAATGAATAACTCCAAAATAACTCCTGAATAACTCCAAACTATAATGGCAAACTGAGACAATATTCTCAATTGTTTTACATTCCCATGAAAAAGTTAATACTTTACTTGTTCTGTCAACATGTTCTGGCTTTCAGACTCTGACTGTCAGCCAATCAAACCGATTTGTACCAAGAATGCAAATGCTTGTTTCACAAAATAAGACTTTGAATTATACTGTTTGATTTTTCAAAAGAAAGTTAACTCAAAGAAAAAAAAAATTATGTCTCAACTTTTGTCCTTCTTGAGCATTTTATTACAGGTGAACTTTGTTGATCTAAAGCTAGAAAATGAACAAACAGCAAGTGTATGCCATTATTTGGTGTGGGCTACAAACTCCTGACTGCATTCTCTCACTACATCAATTTGAGTTGTTTATGTCTGCATCTAACACATTCTCACTCCCGACTCGTCACATATTGACGCTTTTCCAAAGTTCCCTCTGCGTCTTATTTTGACGCATCAGGTGACCCCCTCGCGTCAGTCCTTGCTGCCCGCGGCTTTTCCGGGTTGCGCCACCAGGGGTCTTTGGGTCGGGGGTCTGAGGTTAACATGAGGGATCAGGATTAATGGTTAAGTTTAGGTACTGGGATCAGGGGTAGGATGTCCATGGTGAATATTAGGTAATTTCAGGCTTTGGAACATGTTTACGTGAATTTCCTACATTTTCTAAAAATGGTTAATTTTAGGTACTAGGGTCAGGGACAGGATGTCTAAAGTGAACAAAGGTAATGTCAGGCTTTGGAACGGTAGTTTTTGCGCATTTTCTACACTTTCTGAAAATATGACAACAGATTTCGCCCCATCTCGTCAGTAACTGACGTGACGGGGGTACCCGGCGCGTCAAAATCGGACGTAGAGGGAACCTTGGAAAAGCGTCAATATGTGACGACATGGGAGTGAGAATGGGTTGCTGCATCACAATGCATCTCAAAATCAAGACTTTTCCACACATGTGTTGGTGACTCATTACTGACTACTCTGTTTGGCTGTCAGATTTTAAGAGTTTCAAGTTTATTTCATTTCAAAATAAATATTTATTCAAACTGCCTGCAGTAATGAGGATTTTGTACCAGTCCATCATGGAGCTAAGCTGATAGGTGAGGCTCTTGAGTAACTGCTCCAGCTGTGTTTCAACCAATGTTGGGCAAAATCGTATCATGTGCATTTAAATGTTAGCAAATCTGTCAGCAATTAATATTTTCCACTTTTTCAATTAATGCAATTAGTGTCATTTGATGATGCATTTATGTGTAGATACTATCACTATCAGGTGCATTTGTGGGCTCAATGGTGGAAGGCTCAGTGGAGCAGCTAACCCTAACCCTACAGACTTGTTTAATCACCTGAAACACAGACTTAAACCAAAGTGCAAAGAAAGTCAGAAAACGAAGACCAAGGCCACAACATTGGATGATATAAGTTCAGTTGTCATCTATTAATCATCAAATTAATCACTATCAGTTACATGTGACAATTAATCACGATTGCATTTATGATAATATTAACTAATGCTAGTTATAACCGTCACCTATAATTAGCGATGCAACAATACCAGTTTTTCTTAAACAGAGTACAAGTACAATTTCTTCACAATGGGTACCCGCCGATACCGAGTACCGATACCAGTACTTACTGAGTTATAACTTTCTTAGTTATTATAATATTAAGGTACTAGAGATGTTTGTAAAACCTAAAATTTGAACAAATTTGAAGAACAGATGTACTTCAGTCCAAGGAATAAGATGGTGGAATAATCTGGAAAGTGATTATAAAAATGCTGGCTCAATTAATTTGTTTAAAAGAATGATAAAAGGTAATTTGCTTTTACTTGTGCTTTTACTCATTTTTATAATTCATAAGCAGATTTGCACTTTCTAAAATTAAAATGCAGTACCGCTAATAACTACAGTAATTATCTACCAGTCATCATTATCTTGAACAGTGGAAGGTATGGCTGTCAATGAATCACAACACACATGATCTGTCCAACAGCACCCCAGATCAACACACTTATTGGAAAAGTATACTTCCTTGCTGACTGTTGCTTTCGGTCACGGTTCTGATTTCCCACAATGCTTTGTGTCTGCTTACGTAGCAGGAAGGCACTAGCAAAAACAGTAAATGTTTGTAATCCATACTAAAATTTTGTATGTATTGATTCATTTTACTTTACAATCGGAGCTCCTTTTTTTAAAAAAAAGTTTAAACTCTGGAGCTCAATACTTGACGTAATTGGTCGAAGCAATCGGCCAATGGAGGTTAGAGACTCAGAAATGATTTAAAAATGTTATGCTGATGAAGACAGTGGTCAACTGGAGCAACTATATGGAGATTTTCAAAATCCAAACTCTTATTTTGAAGGGAAGATAGTTTCATGCGTTAGTTTCCCGTCACAAATCAGATCTGTCATTTACCCAGAATGCGTCGCTTCAGTTTTCCAATAAACAGTTTTAAAATTACTTTATTGATGCTTCTTTAATAAAAAATCTACAACAAACAAAAGAAAAAGACAAAGAAGCAGCCGAACTAGCAATCCTCAACAACTTTTAATTTTTACACCAGGAGCTAAAGGTCTGTTTCAGGAAATCACATCCCCAGCAATCGACGGTTGTAGAATTAAGTTGTAAAAGAGTTCATGCACTACTAGTGGGCAGTGTTGTGCATATATTATAAGTGAATTGTTGCCAGCTAATAAGTGTCAAATTGAACTTGTGCTTTAAAATTAGCTTCCGCTAGTTTTTCTATGGCATGAGCGCTTTTGAAGTTGCGGACCTAAATATTTTCATAAGTGCTTTAGAAATTGCAGAGCTAATTTTTGGATTAGCGCTGCCCACCACTGGTGGTCCTCAAGGACCAGGACTGAGAACCACTTGATTTACAGATTGTTCCAAGTAATAATGATACTAACCTCGAGTCATGCAGTTTAAATCTTGTAACACCACTCGTCTTCAGCTACAGAACAGTCATCCATCTCCTGGATGACTGAGTATTCACAGACACATCTGATAGGAACAGTGTTGGACCATGCCGAAACTAAAGTTTTGCATAAATACTTTTTGGATCGCTTCCAGCTCATCGCCATAATGCCACTTGTCCTCAACTACAGAACAGAAGTCCAGTTGCTCCATCTTTGTATTTAAATTTTCCATCTCCTTGATGACGGAGAAATCACAGTCACGTCTGAAAGTAGCGGTGTCGGATCGTGTCGAAACTAAAGTAGATCGATATCTGCGTTAGCTTTACTTGAAGCACGTCACCTCGCTCACGTTTTATAAAATGCAAGCTTTGCTGGAGCAGCCGACCAGGGAGATTAAAACATACAATGAAACAAGCATGTAAGGTAATTATTTTACCAGTTCCAATTGAACAACAACTTCAGACAAAGCTAACAACAGCATCCACCTTAGCAACACATTTCCTCCTGTAAACAGCAAATGGCATGTGACGGTGCGACGCTCTTGTTCCATAAAACACACGCTTCATCGAAGCGGTCGACCACAGGGAGGTGAACTAAACGTAAACAAGCACGTCAGATAATTATTTTACTGGTTCTGATTGAAAAACTACTTCACAATCAAAAAGCTAAGAAGTAGCATTCACTGTAGCAACCTGCTGTTTAATCCTGTAAACAGCGCATGCGCGTCACATCGACGTCAGTCTGGAAGTTGAATTTGAAATGTGAACACCCACGCCAAAAAAAGGAACCGGTTCAGTGTATCGAGGCATTTTGAATGAGTACAAGTACTTGTAAAATGCTGTTATCGGACCCGATACCTGATACCGGTCTGCTGAGGTGGTTAGGTACCCCCTGGGTACCTCACTCTGGAATTTCTTTTTGGCCTGCCCCACCAGGATGTTCTTGGGTCAGACCCAGAACTTACTGGAGGAACACTGGAAACACTCTCTTTGGATAGAGATGCCAATATGTTCCCCTGGGGAGAGGGATGTTTAGGTTTCCCATCTTGAACTTTTGCCTTTTGACCTGACCACAGACACAGTTAAGCATAAGGAAATAGATGGATGGATGGATGGATGGATGGATGGATGGATGGATGGATGGATGGATGGATGGATGGATTAAATATAAATTTTCTGTCTTCTTTTGTCCTTCGCAACAAACCCTGATTTTGCTTATGTGGATTTAAGGCAAAACTGAGTTGATTTTATTGTATTTACTAAAATATAATTTTGACTCATAGAACAATGTGACAGACTCAAAAAGATTGTCTCTCTCTCTCTCTCTCTCTCTCTCTCTCTCTCTCTCTCTCTCTC
>NW_013952405.1:703664-719205 GCF_001266775.1 Austrofundulus limnaeus | reverse complement strand
TCTCTCTCTCTCTCTCTCTCTCTCTCTCTCTCTCTCTCTCTCTCTCATTCTTTCTCCCTCCCTTCCTCTCTGTCTTTCACTCTCCTCGCTTCCTTGTTTTCCACTCCATTGCTGATCTCGGGGAAATCATTGTTGGAGACAAATTTCTGTTTGGTGCTCACACAAAGTAAGGGACTAAGGGTTGATTTTCTGGCTCTGGGCTCTCTCTGCATCCAGGCAAGTGGCAGCTCCTCATATCATTTTTTTTTTTGCTCTCTTCGTTCCTGTTTTCTTTTTTTTCTTTCAATGTGCTCACCATTTTCCACCATTCAAAGCGTATGGTGCTTGCATGGCAGAGACTGTGTGTGTGTTTTTGGTTGATGCTGTGTATATAGGCTAACGGAATCAGGGAAGGTGGGGGTAGGGGTGGGAATTACGTGAGAGGAAAAAGAGGGGCAGTCACACTCGGAGCATGTCCAACCCAGAGGGACAGATGGCCGGTAGCCCTGGTGCTTTTTCCTCTGTGCTTTTCTGATTCAGCCTGCAGGCTTTGCATAAGCTCCATTTAAACAGAGACCTTCTTCTCAAGAAGCAAGACGTGGCTGCTCTCCTTAGCTAGAAGAGAGAGTTGGGAAAAAATATATTGGACAGGAGGGGGTTAGCTGCAGGTTTTCAAGAGGAGGCTGGAGATGGAGGGAAAAAATGGAAGACATGAGGAACTGAGAGAGGGTTGGTGGGGTGTGTGTGGGGGGGTCATCAGCCTTGAATGCAGGGAGGTCAGGTCCAGATGCTGCTCTAACAAAAGGACTTCTCTGAAGAAGGAGGGGGGGATGGCAGGGGGAAGCGTGGCACTCGCCATTGTGTGTGCCGCTGCATTGCAGGGTGCTGCCGGGGAGCCTCATGCTAATGATGGCCATTCATTCTTGTAACGGATGAGTGGGCCCCAGCTTTCTGCTTGGCTGTTTTTTCCACACATACACACAGTTCATATTCTGTTTATGTGATCAGAGATCTGCTGTGCTCATGCACAGTTCCCTCTGAAAACAGGTGTGTGTGTGTTGGGGGGGKGGGGGGGGAAGCTTCTTGACTGATCAAGACAGATAAAAAAGGATTTCACAGAGCAGTGATGTATGAAGACAGGTGCAGAAGACTCTGTGTATGTGTGTGTTTACAAGAGTTGTGCATTTGTGTGGCCCATGTTTTATGTATATCTTGGTGCTCTCTGTGTGTATTTTTAACATTTTGCAGAAAACAGTCTCAAACAGGCACAATTAAAATGTGTTATAATCCACATGAAGGCCAAAGAAACTTCAAATACTTCATCATTTGCAAGACTGGCTAATGAACTGAATGGTAGCCATGGAGGCGGTGGTCTCTGATGTTGTTTTTGTTGTTGCCAGTCTTCTCCCAGCCTATTTCTCTTAAGCGTCTAATGTTAAATCATCCACAACCTATTCTGTATGTTTGTGCACCTGGACTGTAGGACAGTCTGTACCCTTGCCTCAGTTTGTTTCTAAATCATCGTAATTAATTCTGATGATGACCAACTGTAAAAACAAATAAAAAACAAAGCCCAGAATAATCCTTCCATCCATCCATTTCCTTCTCCTGCTTAACGTTGAATTAAAATCCTTAATCGCAACACCGCGTGCAGCTCCTGTTAGACAGTCTTTCTTTGATCTTGTTAATGCTCAGGTAAGGTGGTGAAGATGGTTGACAGGCTCACCCCAGTTACTCAAGTCAAATTAAAGCGATCCGGCTGTGGCCTCTCTGCACTCAGACCACACGGATACTTAAGCCAAGGATAGAGTCCGGTCTTTCCATGAAACATTAAGACGTAGCCTAGGATATTTGATTTGATTCGATTGTAATCATTTATTTTAACCAGTAAGAGAATCATCAAGTCTCTAACATGTGAATCACTCCAGCAGCATAAACACATCATGTTTTACATTTCAGGAAAGTAGAACTGTTTTAAAGATACTTCCTTGTTTACTATAACATCATATCTGGGGTGTGACCAGGTTTTATAAAACATTGTAATGACTTGTGGAATGTGCCATTTCTATAATCTTTAAATGTGTGCGAATAAACTTTCAAGGCTGAGTACTGGACCAGTTTCTTGCATCTGATTCGAGTTCTCATTGTACATGACAACGGTGACTACGATGACACAAACAGTCTTGTGAAGTCAAGGAAAATGTGTTTTAATGCACTTAATGAGGAACAATTCTCTGTTATGATCAGAATCTGTGTGTGAGTGTCTTGTGACAGTTGGATGTGGATCTGTGGGAACTAACCTTCGAGCAACAAGTATGATTGTTTGTTTGGTATGCTTTAACTGTCTTCACTGATGTTTGTCTTCATTCTCAGGATCAGAATCTCTTTATTTCACCAAGTACATACAAGGAATCATTAGGCAGTCTTGGTGATTACTTTTTTAAAACTAAATGCAAAGTTGCTGTGCATCTCAGTCAATCTTTTCTCTGTATTAAACATGTTTGTTGTTAATTCTCAGGACTGGGTGGTTGTACAGACTATATGTTATCACTTCATCACACTAGCAAGCCTCAAAGCTGGCTTATCTTTTCACATATTGACTGTTTCACCTCTGTTGCTACCTTGCTTTGCTGGTGCATCTGGAGTCGACTGACTTTGAACCTCTTGCTTGCTGTGACAGCCAGAAGACATCTAAATCCTGTTTTGAAGTGTGTTGTGTAAGTGTGTATTCTTGTTGAACAGGGTTTTCTGTTGAGGCTTCTGGTGAGATTGCATCTGGTCAAGTAAGCTCCATCTCAACTAGCTGAAAATGAGTAGCTAACATTTTTCTGCTGCTACCATTCTGTAGTCCCCAAATGAATACTTCAGATTTTTGTGGCAATATTAAAAGTATGACTTTCATATCCACAAAAGCATCTGAAGGCTGTCCAGAGCTGAAGAGTTGGAACCACTAAAAGGTTATGGCTAACATATTTTTTTTTGAAAAAGCTTCAGGTTGTCCTTTAACTTCTTGTAAAACTATGATAAATTATTAATTTTTGTTCAGAATAAACAAAGAACTTTAACGCATTGAAAGCTGTAACTGGTCCTTTCTAATACGCTCAGAAATGTCCTCAGCTCATCTAAAGCTAAATGAGGCTAATCTGCAGGTTTATTTGTGTACAGTGGGGCTTCCTTTCTTTACAGACTGACACTGATTCTTATAAGGTGATCAAGAAGGGTTAGGGTTAAAAAATGATATTTGGTTTGAATAAACACTTGCAGCTAAACTTAGGTATGTTAATTTACAACATCGCATGCTTCATTGCATGTTAGGTTACCTTCAGGCCCAGTTCTCCCTTGCAAAAGAGATCTGTGATCTCAATGAGATTTGCCTAGTTAAATAAAGGTTAATTAGTAATGGTGTTATTAATTTGGGTTTTGCATTCCAACATTTTGTCCCAAAGTTTAGCTCATTACATAAGAGATGTTGTAATTCACTTAATAATCCAATAAATTTCATCGTGTCTATACATTTGATAAATCTTAAAATCTGTCTTTTGTTACTAGACACTGAGTTATTTTATGTCTTTTCAGACATACCTGACATGTTTCAGGAAAGTAGAACTGTTTTAAAGGTACATCAGCTGTAACACCTCTGATGAAGATGGAAGTAAGAAGTTGAAACACATCAGGTACATCTGAAAATACGTAAAATAACTCAGTGTTTAGTAACAAAATAAATATTATAGGATTTATCGTAATTCATTTTTTGAACAAAAACATTGAAGTAATAAAGTAAGTACCCAAGACAATTTTCAAAAATGTCAGATTAGGTCCTTAATTTGGCTCATAACCAACAGCTAGTGTTTCCAGGAGCTTTACAATAAGCTATTGTGGTTTCTGCAATATTAGTAAATGGTAAATGGCTTGAACTTGTGATTTATCAAGTCCCTTCAGACTCCAAAGTGCTTTACACTTCAATCATTCACTCATTCATTCACACATTCACACACTGATGGTGGTAAGCTACAATGTAGCCACAGCTGCCCTGGGGCTGACTGATAGAAGCGGGGCTGCTATGCACCGGTGCCACTGGACCCTCTGACTACCACTAGCAAACAAAGCAGGGGAAGTGTCTTGCCCAAGGACAGACAACTAAAACAGATGGAACCAGCAACCCACCGGTTACAGGATAACTCTTCTAACCACTCTGCCATTGCCATCCCCATATTATCATGTTTTATTGGGATAGGCTTTAAGTGTGTTTATGTAGCACCTTTAATTTGGCTGTTTAGAAATTGTCAGCAGTTATATTGTCATGGCATTTGCATCTTTACCCCCAAAACACCTCAAACAATTTGAGAGGAACTTTGCACGTTGTGTTAAATTTCCTGTTGTTTTTAAAGTTAGTTTACTTACTTTTGATTAGTGGTACAGTGTGGTTGTGAGACTGAGATTTTGTGGTCTTTATTCAACCAGAAATCTGTCTTCACTCACAGCACCTGGGTTCTGTGGTTCAATTGCCTGTGCACCAATCCATGTTAACACAAGTGTTGTTCTGTGCTTTGATGTACAAGCTTTCGTTTGACCATTCCCTAGTTTCTTAATCTCCCAAAGTCCTTCTCAAGTCTGGCTTTGACTAAAGAAGGAAACCAACCAACAGAAAGGCAATAAGACACCAGCCACCAACTTTCATGATAATTCAATAATTATTTGCCATCCTATCCCTACCATCTGCTACATCTTCTGTTTCTATTGTGTGTACCTCCCATCTTCTTGCCCTCTGCGCCCTTCTTTAACCCAGCATTCACCTCTGGAGGTTTTCTCAGCGAAGAGACCTGCATAAAGCTGGTTGTTTATCTCAAGAGACTATGTGTTAGGTAACGTCAAGAGTCTATATTTATGACTAAGAAAGTAGGAGAAGGGCTGTGGGGAGACATAGGAAGAGAGAGGGAAGTAGGAAGGAAAGAGGAAGGCAGTGGGCGGGAGTACGCAGGGGGCTGTGAGGCTGCAGCCATTGGCCTCAGACAGGAACCAGAGTGTGAATAGCTCACATTGGCTCAGCCTCTAAACTGGGCTGGACCTCTAATTTGCTCCGCTTGTGGAGCTTTGAAGAAAAAAAAAACAGCAGCTGCCTGCTAGCCGCCTGCCTGAATGAGCTCGCAAAGCTGGGGGGTAGCACTCGCTCACAGACAGCTGCATGATCCATGGATGGCTTGGATGCAAGAGGAAGAACAGAATTCAGCCTGCTCAGATTTACCTCTGTTTTTTCTTTTTTCTTTTTTTGCATGGAATACTGTACAGGAGGGGAAGAACAGATGCGGTAGCTGCACCAGTGGCAGCGTAGAGGTAAATCTGTGACATTTACTTCTTTTGCTGGCAGTGATGCCCTGGCTTCCGGGATTAGATTGGATGAGATGTGGGTGGGGAGAATAGATGGATGCACAGAAGGCAGGTGGAGGGACTGTTGAAATGCAGATTGGGAATGGTATTGACAAGATGGGATGTATTGTTCTCTTTGATGATGGTGGTTTTGTGTGAGAGGATGTTTGGTTTTTGGCCGCATTTAAACACTGATTTGTTGACACGCTCGCCTGCTGTTAGAGGACATTTCCCCCTCTGTCATTAGCTCCTGCAGCAGCATATTTGCCTTCATTTTTTCCCCTCTCCATCTTCCCTTTTATTTTTACCTCCTTGAGTCACCCTTTCCTGCGCACTAGCCTTTCTTTGCTCACCTCTTAACGGAAGCTGTTGTCCTCTTTTTCAGTCTTCAGTTTTTTATTTCCCATAAACAGCCTTTTTTTAAAGCTAACAAAAAGCCTGGCCATAATTTTTCTTTTTTTGTGTGTGTGTCATTTTACAAGGTTCTCACCAAATGACGCTTGAGATTGCATGTGCTTGTTCACCATTCATTTTCAGTCCCTCTGCCTCATCATTCATCCCCACATTGAAAGGGAGCAATGGGGAGGAGGGAGCAGAGGGAACAGCAGGAGAATAGCGGCTGGACTCAGCTGTGAGGAGTGTTGTGGCGCGAGCTGAAAGAATAGCCTGTTGTGTAGGGTATTATAGAAGTATTGTGTGACTGCCTTTTCTCCCTCTTTAATGGGCAACTTCATCATTCTTTTAGTTAAAAAAAATCACAGCAAGCAATCTGCTTTTAAAAAAATGCAATATAATTTGCTCTTTTATAAAGAATTACCTAAGCTTCAGTATTATTCAAAAATATTTCAAAGATTGCACCAATTAAATAACTTAGATTTTGATGGTGCCTCCTCATTTTCATTTATGTAATGCCATTTATACAATATTAAGTAGTTTGTATGGCCTAAACAGCATGAGCAGACATGCAAAAATGTCTCTTGAACAAAACCTTGTAAACAGAAAATTTGTGAACTGAGACATTTTGCTGCATGATTTTTAATTCTCTAAAGGATTGTTAATGTTCTGTTTGTTTGATTTTACCAATATTCTGCTGATAAGATGCTGAAAAAGATGTGAAAACGTATCAACTTTACACATTGTCACACTGCACTATTTCCAATTAGCTTATTTTGTTTTTTGTTTAGAACACTGTGATGTTTATGTGTCTTGCAAATAAGAAAAAAAAAGAACTGCAAGTATTTACATCTGATTATCTGAAATAGAACATTTTTAGTAGCTATTACTTGGAAATAAACTTTACTCTGGACCAAGTAATATAGAAGCTCAATTAGAAAATGGCTATTCTTTATAACCATACAATACCGTGACTAAAGAAAACACAAAAGGTGTATTAGTCCCTTGCAGGATACTCTTGCATTTGCAAGTTTAAAGCAGTAGTTCAGATCTGTGGAAATGGGATTCTATGATATTTTAAAACCATTAATACCTTTTTTAAATATCTCATTGATTGGCTGGGTAGAGAAATAGAGTTAATTTCTGGACAGCTAACAGTTTGAGAAAGGCTGAGATCAAAGTGGATTACATTATATGTTGCTCTGATAAATTCGTACCACAGTAGGAAACAGTAAAGAAGGAAACAAGAGTTTTGAAGACTTCAGTAATCATATGATTTTGTTTTTCTGTTTTTGGTGTTTCAGGAAAATGGAAAAGGAAATCACAAGTCACTGTTGCTTCCTATAAGGGATGTCCCGATCCAGATTTTTTTGGCTCCCAATACAATCCAATTTTTTTAATGATTAGTCTTTCCGATACCGATCCGATACTGATCTGATAGCTTTATTTCTTTCCAAGTGACAAGGTTGATACTGTAGTATTAAAGCAAGCCCTGCTGTTCCCACCACAAGAAACATCCAGTTTGCAGATTTTGCAAGATGCAGTTTCAGCATCGTTTTCCATTGAAAAGTGTTCCCACACTGTGGACATGGTTGCATACTTGTGTGCGTCTTGACTTCTTAACGGCAGTTGTAAAGCACGATGATGCTGAAAACTGTCGCGAAATCTGGATCGGCCCGATCACATGACTAAATCAGATTCTACCTGATTTTCAAAAAATGGCCATATCTGCTGATACGATACTGAGTTTGTGATCGGGACATCCCTACTTCCTATCGTTGCTTGAACGTGTACAGTGTATACAGTGTGACATGCTTCTAGTAGCACTTTAACTACTGATAGCATCTGGAGAGGGACAGCTATTTGCTTAATCATTAATCTGTGGGTCTTCACCAAATTGATTCTCTTGCTGTTCTCTTCATAAATCATTGTAGGCCAGCTTCTGTTTCATGGGGGATGGAAGTGCTAATTGAAGCAGTTCCAACCTGTCAGAGCTCGATATTTACTAAGATCTCTGGGTTCATCACACACGAATCACATAATTGGTACAATTTCTTTTACATCTGAAGCACAAGTTTTAACTACCTGGTGGACTAAACCATTCTAAATCATGTTAGAGGAATGGTTTATTTTAAGGCAAGCTAAGATGATCAAATCTCATCAAATAATTATCAAAACCAAATCCAAGTTGAACAGAAGATGAATCAAGGTGCGTGAGATTTGAACTCCCACAGCTCCTTTCTATGCTGTAATTTCTTTCTTTATTTATTTATTTTTGGTCTTTGTCTGTGAAGATTCCTAATGGTTCATGCAAAAGCTATTAATCCATTATGTCACTGAGGTTTGCATTACATATTGTATACATGTATTTTTACATGTGTACAAGGAGACCTCATGTCAGAACGAGAAGTAACACAAATGTAATGTAAACTGGGTCCTGACATTAAAGTAAAAAAATCTAAGCATCTGACAAGATGTGTCCTGCTGACACCATAATGGATTCAAATGGCTGTGCGTTCAGTTTGTGGTTGAGACACTCCCATCATCTGACCAGTGTATTAAAGGACTGCTTGTGTAGATGAGGCCTTAAAGTGCTGCTTCAATCAATGTTGCTCCGATAATTGGCTTAAAGGCCCAGGAGACTTCCTTCGCTAACTCCCTCTGTGACTGTTTGCCATTGCTGCCTCTTCTCTGCTCTGTCTGCTCAACGATATGCTCACAATGTTTTCTCACGTCACCTTTCTTTTCTGTTTGCATAACACACATACATCCTCATCAACACAAAGCTTGTGTTTATTCTTGAAACAAATTTCAGTATATCATGTAGCTATGTTTTTTTAATCGCAATCAAAGAATATATAGTTAGGCCTGTCACTGGAACAAATTTTGCTGGATGATAAACTGTTTCAGAAAGTATTGCGATAAACGACAATATTGTTTATGTAAGTTTATGAAATTTATGTAGTTTTTTTAAAAAGAAAAACCTCTCAGCAAACCTAAGATTTGGTATGGTGCACTGAGGGCATCCTAAAGCATCACCAGCTGAAAGAAAACATCAGAAAATCCAAGATGTCCCCCCTAGCTAAATGCCTGTTCACGAGGCTGTTATGCTACAGTGGTTATGAGACCATGCACCTGGCCAATACCTGACAAGAGAGTAGAAAAGAGGGCAACACGAAGCAAACAAACAAGTAGGCAAATTAAATTTATCAACCTCATTTTAATTTATGCAATTAATAAATTTATGGCTTATCACATATATAACAGTGCATTTTAGCTTCATTATATTTGTCCCATGTCTTAGACAATCATGTTGCTGTTTATTGCATTATTAAAGGACACTTTGTAATTTATTTCTATAAGAGCAAAGCAGTTTTGTCTCATGAGCTTCTATCTCATCATTAAGGATGATCTCACTCTCAGGTCAGTGGTTGTTCTTGTTGGCAACGCCCCCCGCCCTCCTCCCCTCGTTCACCAAGAACGCTCCCACTTTACAACCAGGGGTTAAAAACAGCAGATGTCCTGTGCATCTCTGTGTAACTACAATTGTATGTGTGTGTGTGTCAGTGTAAGACAATGAGTGGAAGCTCCCCAGACAATCAACAGCAAGAAGGCGATGAAGGGTATCAGATGTCACCAGAGTGCTATCGGCCCACTGCCTATTGTTAACACTCGGGAGGGCGTTTTTCACCTGCAACTGACTGTTGTATTGGTGGTGGTATTCAGCTGAGGGACAGTTGTTTGCCTCATTTACATGTGCACAAAATGAGCTTTTGGTGCTACTGCCAGCTTCCGTTTATGGTGAAGGAGAAACATTTGAACAGGTGAACAGAGCTGCTGGGCATGCCAGTGACTGGAGTCAATAAAAGGAATCTTAACCCAAACAAAATGATCCAGAGGTCAAAGCAGGACAACAGCAAAGGAGTCGAACAGGGTGTCCAGATTAACATGATTTACCAAAATTAATTTCTTTCTTTAACTATACAAAAAACTTAAACACCAAAAATAAATATTCAAAGTAAGCTCTGAATAACCATAGTCTCATTGATTGTTATGGAGGAGTAGTCCATAACTAGTCCCACTATTACAGTTGAGCATTACTGGCAAAAAATGAATCATGATTAATTGGGCATTCAGCCAATATGACAATTCATTCTCAGCAGTCCCTGGACCCCAGCACATGACCAATTTAAATCACTCTAGTGGGAACGATACGCTCGCTATAAGAATCTGTTCCTATTTGTGTCAAAAGTATAGACTTCAAGCTATACACCAAACTGTGTTGATAGGCCAAGTAAAACCAGAGTTATGATAAATCATTTACATCACTTGTCATATTTCAAGTGTATCACAGAGAAAATAATCACCTCAATCCACCCTCTGGTTTCACCCCCACCCCACTGAAAAAACTCCCAAACTCCTTCTGACTGACACCTAAAGTTAGTTGGTACAAAGAAGAAGCAGAAGAAAGTAAAAAGATGTGAAAGTTGAGTGAAGTTTGGCAGCGATGAAGAAACGGTGAGAGTAGGAGTAAGCAATGAAATTTGAGAGATTTGTATTTGGTGTGTTTGGATTTTATAGTTAGGGTGTAGTTTTGAATGTGGTTTAGTCAGGTTTAGTGTCAGGCAATATCTGAACTTGGAGCTACAACTGATTGAAGTAGAGATACAGACAGATGGATCGAGCCACAGTCAGAACATTTTCATAGAGAAAAGAAATGCTCAAAGAAAGAGATGGAAAAACCCAAAAACAGTCTGAGATAGAGTGAGGGCTTTGATGCGGAAGTGAGCCCTTATTTAATCGTAATAATCGATGAGTGCCAAATAACTGCCGAATGTATACTCTGATGATTATTAGCAAACAATACAATTTTGCCCAACCCAACTCACTCATTTAAAACAAAGCCTTTATAAAATCTCACTGGACTGTATCTAATGGTGACTATTTGGTAAACATCAATTGCGAGTTAGTCTATAAATTTTGTTTTCTCTCAAAGTAGTCAGTATTGTTGTGAGTATCTCAAACTCGTCACATTTTAGCTTTACTTTCACACCATTCAAGAACTTTCCTTGTGACAGAAAACAGCCAGTGCTACAGCCCTGAATGTCCAGGTCTAGAAACCATGTGGATGTTAAATAGCATTTAATAAAAATATAACTATTCCAAACTTGTCTACCTTCATTTTAAAAGTGCACTTCAGTAGAATAAATCATAAACATGGGGGTGGATGCCAAGATGGGTACAAAGTTGCGGGTATGATTTGGGTAACAACAAAAAAAGTGCAAACTTTAGAATACGGTTTTGCAAATTCATCACACCAACATTTCTCAGAATTCTGAGTCACCAGTGAGTCTCCAATAGTCGCACCCAAGTGAGGTAGTGTAAGTGAGGCAGTTTAGAAAAATCAAGATTCCTTTTTTTTAAAAAAAGTTTGAGGTCTGGCTTGGTACAACATTGTGACTCTTCTGTTTTTCAGTCGCCATTGTGCGTTTTCTGCTCTACTTGGAGTTGTCTATTCTCGATATCCCGTTGCCTAAACTGTAGCTGGACACAACTGCACATTTGACCTTATAATACTTTGATTAATAGAGTTCATGTTCAACTCAAAGCCTGAAGGTGCCCAGGTCCTACATCAGCCAGTCAAGCTCAAATCATCAGCTCTCGCCCACCATACTTGACAGCTGGTTTTAGGTGTTTGAGCTGATGCTTTGTCTCTTTTTTAATTAAGTGATTTTTATTGGGTTACAAAACATGCTGGTATGTAATCTGACCAAACATCCCTGCTTGGTTTTGTTTGTTCAAAGGAACATTGTTCTAAACCAAAACTGTGAGTCAATGTTTTTAGAGGAAAGACAGTCTCTCCCAGCAGGATTTCAAACAAGCCATATTTCCACAGTTTTTCCTTCTGATTATACTACCATGAACATTAACATTTAGCTTATTATTTGTAGTTGTAAAAACTAAGAAGTAACCCTCTGATTTTTGGACTTCTGACCTTAGTCACTGGGATATCCAGTCCTGGGAGTCTGCCAATTGCCTTACCCTCATCTCTGTGACCCAGAAATTAAACTCCACAAATATTTTGCAGATTTTCCTGCTATATAATATATGTATCTTTTCAAAATGTAAGTATCAATATTCACTCTGCCAGAGATCAGATAATAAAATACAATGGCAACAAAACAATTGATTGGTTACACTGATTTGTTACACATCATATCTAATAGACATTGGTTTAATATGTTGGAGGTCTTATTTTGTTAAATTCTTGTTGCCTGCTTGTTTTTCAGTGTATTTCTTCTCAGTTCTTAGTTGTGAGGAGCTGAGGCAAAGGAAGGGCAAAGATTAGATTTGTATAAATGCAAAGGGCAGATGGTAAAACAAATACTCCAGAAAATGATTTCTGAAACAGTTTTACAAACACTAAATGTACCAAAAGGTATTTTTTTAGATAAAGTGTCAATGGAATGGAATAAATGTTTTTTTTTTACTGAATAAGAGAAAAATATGACCTGTTGACCCAGAACAGGATTCAGGGGTTGTCCAGAAAATGAAAGTATGACTTGTTGATGGTCTGAAAAAAGAAATAATCGAAGCCTGAAGATTCAATTTGGGAAGCCTAAATTGTAATTTCAGTTGTTCATAACCTCCTGCCTATTTAAACTCAAAATTAGAATTAGTGAACTTTTGATGAATGTTTACCTTTATCTTCTGTGCAAACTTGTAGTTCAGCAGATTTATGTTTATTCCTCATAAATTTATAGTTAGCTGCTGAAATTCGAATGTTGAGCCTTGTGCACTGTAAAGGATTCTGTGGCCTTAAAATCCATTTTTCTTTGAAAACAGATAAAATGGCTTCTGCACGTTTTGCCTCTTGTGCTCATTTACATCATGCATCAGCTAAAGCTTTGGAAAATGCAAATTGAAGGGTGTGCCTTTGTCAAACGTCTCCATTTTAAAGAACCTGTAAGCCTCATATAGTTTGTCTCCAGATAAAAGTGTGTGAATGTTCTTTTAGCCTCATGCGAAGCAGATTATAAACCTAAACGTACTGTTTTTGTTCAACAGTTCTCTTTCATTGGCAATTATTTCTAGTAAGAACAGTGCCCTTTGAGACATTTTGTCTTGTTAAATATGGAGTTTCTTGGCACTGTTCCCATAACGAATGTTATTTGTAGTTAATAAAGTAAATTGGATTTGTACATCTTCATCTCGTGGAGAAATTCTGCTGCTACAAGAAAAAATTCTAATTGTCCTCTGATGCATTTTGTTCTAATCCACCCTATTATCGGGGATTCTTATAGGCCTGAAATAGTATTTATAATTTACTGTTCTGAACCTGTTCTCTAAACAACTATGGGGAGTGAATTTATTTTTTGTGCAGCTTTAAAGTATTTAGTTGCTATCTTTGAGTTGTTTTACTGCTGCTGCAGTTTATGCAGGTGTTTTCAGTAGCAGTGAGTGATAGGGCCATGTTAGGAGGCAGGATGTGGGTCATAGCTTGCACTCAAACAGGCCACTTTAGGAACACACGTCACCTGCTCTGAAGCTTTTTATGAACTGCCAGTGAGGACAAAAACAGCCATATAGTTGCAGCACGCTGTGGTCGATACAGACTGCAGTATGCTGATCATGTGTTTACACTTATCTTATCTATGTTTCTGTTCTTGCCTCACTGTGAGTTCTGTGAATGAGGATATCCCTACGTGGAACCGTTTGTGTTTACTGTAAAGTTTATGACCTACACAAACTGCAGGTAAATTTAGTGCATTTTTACACATTTTCCTGCATTACATTGAAAATCTCTGTTCTCATATAATAAAACCTGTACCTCACAAAAACAAGGTGGTGGCATTACGTTATTTGATGGATGAATGCTGTTCACACTTTTCTCAAATAAATATTACCTGTTTGCATGTGAAAATATTATTTTGCAACAGTCTAAAAGTGGTATCTCACTTAGCTGTGACTACTTGATTTCTCCATCCCACTTCAAACCCACCTCAATTGCATCATGGGAGTTTCCAACTCATCTCTAGAGATCCGTAGCTGTTCAGTGACACCTACGCAGGAGCTCTCCTCTGACGGAAAGCATCTGAGGCAAATATCCAGGTCTCAAAACCACTCTGATAATAAATAGGAATTATGGGGGGAAAAGATGGTCCAGATCTGCCAGTCCTCATTTGAAAAGTGTTCTCCATTAGAATAAATCATAAACCTGTGGACAACTCCCATGGTTTGTACAAAGCAGGCCCAGGTGTGTATGATGTGGTTGGAGGTGGGGAAAAGAAAATAATCTTGGCAACCAGGAATGCAGTTTTGAAAGCTGTGCATGTGAAAATAATTTGTGATTTTCAAAATGCTGGCTGAACAAAACGTGGCTTCCTGGTTAGCTGGTTGTTAGGTCTCAAACAATAGAATTTTATTGAGAGAGCAACAGAAAAGTTTGAGTTTTTTCTTGCACATTTCTTGCAGCCCAGTGAGATACCACCTTAATGCAGGAGTCATTGATGCTAATTTTGTTAGTTTCAGGCTTAACCATTTATACTGTATGTAAAAGCTTAATAGCTTAGAACCTGTGTGCAGAATTTAGTTATGAACTTGGAACTTGCAGTAAAAAAGGGTTCAGGAAGCAGATATGTTGATTCTTAAAGGCTCTTTAAGAATCACAACCTCTGACTGATGTCTTATATCAGTCGTAATGTCCTGCTGACATTTTATAGTCAGGCCTGTTTACAGTGCTTTGTACAAAGTCTCCGATTGGCCAAAGCAATGCTGTCATTAACCTTTTCAAAGCTGATCAATGACTAATTCCTCATCACAATATGAATATATTAATATATGAGTTTTGTAGGTGATAATGGCTAAGTGAGAGGTGGATCAGGGGTTTTATGAGTGCAGCATTACATCCTTTTACACTTTATGTATATGCAATTAAAATTCAACACTTGATTGAGTAATAAGAAGACTTCAATTTCTTGGATTTTGGTGCAACACCAGCCATATAAGATGTCAGAAATGTTTATTAGCAAAAAGAATAAACAATACATCAAGCAAGAGGAATTAAAGATAATGATGATCTAAACAAATTACATGACCAAAACTATGTTTACCATCTCTGGATATATCGTTGTAAATATTAACTGACTTTATTCGAAAGGTTACAATTCATCACAGACAGTATTAAGCAACAAAACAAAACAATTACTCGTATCTCAGTAAATAATGTAGTTTGCAGTAAAATAACACAAATTTGATCTACATTTATTGTAGATTAGTTAAATGCATTTATAAAAAAAATAATTAGGTAAATAACTGTACCTTGGATTAGGAGACAGGTGTATAGGTGTACAAACATTACATAATTTCTTACATGCATATTTGGAAATGTATACCTCGACACCTCGAGTCTGATTAAATTCATGTATTTTTGGACTTAAGAAGTTATAAGGAGTTTATTTGTTGCTAAAAAATTGGAATCTGCTGCAGCCGCTAAACACAAAAGAAAACATATTTTAATTTAAAAAACAGGAGCCAGTGAAGACTGAGTGTTTTGCTCAATAAAAGGACTTTTATTGCTCAGACTGCTGCATATTAATGCTGTTTCTGTTCTCCTTCTGACTGCAGCTTTACCAGATTTATTTTGCACACAGAGCTTTGAAAGGTGCAGAACATTCACATGGACATGCTGTAGAGACAATGTAATGACGTGACAAGGCCAGGCTTGCCTTGACTCCTTTATCCTTTTAGCTGTGCTTAGATCAGAAGCAGACACACACACACACACACACACACACACACACAC
>NW_013952405.1:693712-703639 GCF_001266775.1 Austrofundulus limnaeus | reverse complement strand
CACACACACACACACACACACACACACACACACACACACACACACACACGCACGCACGCACACATGCAAACACATGCAAACTTGTTTTTGCTCAGCTTCTTCTATGTCAAAAACAAAAGCTATAATGATAAAGCGGCATGGTGGAGATGTGAGAGAGCTCAGGCCCAGGTTACACATGAGCAAACTGCTGGAAACGTTATCAATTTTCCGATGTTGATTTTAAAAACATTACACAGTAATGTTGTGATTGCAATCACTGTTTAGAAGAGAACACATAAGACTTGGAACCTGCTGCAGTTGCAATGCCAGGTTACTGGCTGGTGATGTAATTTTTGTATTTGAACACGTGCATGCGTGCAGACACTTTAGGCAGTTACATCCAAAATGATGAAAACACAAATGACAAAGAAATCTTTGCTGATAGAGGAGATGATGTAACACATATAATTCTTGTTTAAGAAGGTTTAATAAATTGAAAAGAGTGAGCAGCACTAACAGCACTCTGCTATCCGATATGGCTACTGTTGTTGACTCACTGACTTCCACCGAAGTGCACATGTGCGCACACTTCCTGCTTCTAGGTAAATTTTGGTTTTCTGTGAAATGGTGCAGGGAGTTTAGAAAAACTTCCACTCTGAGACTTGGATTTTAAAAGTTTTGATGTCATATAATTATATCCTTGTTGTGTAGATGAAGAGCTGAAATATAGGGTGAGTCAAAAGACACAGGACATCCTTTTATTTCAGAAAGAAGAGGGAAAATGGCATGTCTGAGTACCCCAGCAAGTAATGAGTGAGTGGGCCTAGCTTTGGAAATACTTGCCCTGGCTTTATCCAATTTGTCAGCTTTCAAGATGGCAGCCATGTTCTGGACATAGCGTAAAAGATAGTCCCCCTACTAGCTGGAGTATTCAGATATTTGAATACTGAGATGCATCAGGATATTCAGATATTTGTTTTCTCTTTTCTTCCTGAAATAAAGTGGTGTCCTGTGACGTTCAACTCACCCTGTACAACAGAACTTCTATGTTTGGCCTCTTGTTGGTGTCATTGGTGTTTTCCGCTGAGAAGTGAGAATGAGGGAGAAAGTCAGATCTCCTTGTTGTGCAAGGGATTTCACATGCCCATTATGTGATTGTTTTAACCGTTGTGTGTGTGTCATATGTCCGTACAACCTTCATCCTCTTTCACTCTCTCCATCTCCTCTTTGTGTTGTTCCACCATTTGGCAGATGCTCCCTGTCACAACAGCCCTGAATGTCCCCCTGTGGTGATGTTGGTGTGTTAAGTTTTTAAACCTGATGAAGTAAAAGAAGCATCTGTTTAGTGGTGTACACCTCAGCACACTTCAAAAACAGTTTGCCTGCTATAAATCTATGAATTTGTTAAATATGCCTCTTATTAAAGGAAAGGTAAAAACATTCTCAGTCATATTAAAATAAACAGAAAACACCAAGAAACACCACCTTTAATATCATTTTAGAGATCATTTTATTCAGGCTCTGATTTTCAGTCATCCATGCAGGACATGTCAGATCAAAATATACATATGCAAACAGAACAAAACACCATGTTTTCAGGGATATTTGTCAGTTTAAAACTGAAAAGTGGAAAGTTAGCTTTAAATTGCATGAGTTGCAATCTAAATTCAAACTGTTTGCAGCAAAATCTCACTCCCCCTCTCTGAAGAGTCGTTACGTCTTTCTTTGTCTGGCCCACAAGAAACATATTTTGCTCCCATGCATGTAAGGGTTCACTTATGTTGCAAATTTTAACTCAGTTTTTGACTGTGGTGAATTTCTTGAAATTGTTTGTATGTCTGTGTATGTGTATCCATGTGTCTGTTAGGAAAGTTTGTCAAATGTTTTCAGAAAGTAAGTACTGGGTGTACATCTGCAAGTGAATAACTTTTGGAGTTAATCCAATTTGAGCACCACAGCCAGTCCATGTTAGCCAACACATAAATAATCCCAACTTAATCAATTTGACATTGAGCTAAAATTTGTTGACAGTAATTGAAAGTGATTAACAACACACACTCTGAGTGTGACATCTCACGACATATATGTTTATTTTCAAGTTTCAGTCAAAACTAATACAGTGTATATTATTTTCAACTTAAGATGGCCTCAGTTTAAAACTCTAGTATGTTGTATGGTGGGCGATATATATTCCATCAAGGAATGCTTGGACTTGACTTTTCAGCTTATTTTGCTATCCTTTTCACACCTGCTCTGCACCAAACATTGATGACTTGAATCAACGCTTTTTCCATACAGATTGAATGACAAAACAGGGCACAGTGCAGAGTTCGACATGCAGCATTCACACACATCCATTCAGATAATCATGATCTAGATTCATCTATATTAAATGTGAGCTCACGGTTTATTATTTTGATTTTCATCAACTCTGTGTCTTTTAGTTTTCTTCCACGTTATTGAAATATCTTAGTTTTTAGCATGTTAAAATATGGATAAAGTGTTAAAAACACAATCATGTTGAAATGCTTACATTGTAACAGTGAGTGAGTTGTTTGGATTTTGGTGTTCAGCCAGTTGAAGCACTTTGTTCAGGCTCACATTTTATTAGTTAATTAGTAGTTGATAATGATACACAGTGATAACTTACAGCAAGTGTTTACAACTGATCAGTAAAATATATAGTAAGTCTTTATTGTATAACAGGTCTATTTAACTGGCTACATCCAGCCCATGGGTGACTTACAACTGGCCTGCCTATGAAGCCTTATTCTTTTATATATGTAGTGCTTCTCCAATCCCTATCAGGCAACCCGAGCAATTTAGTTGAACAGCCCTGTTACATATTGAGTGTAAAAGCTAAATCCCCTTTTATGTGTTACTTCAAAACATCTCAACAACCATCAGGCTAGAATGTTTCTACTCATTTCCACCTGAGCGCTGGCTGAAAGTAAAAATGTCCTTAAAGAAAGGATTCATTGACTTTCTTTTCTTTAGCAGTAATACAGGAGTCCTGAACTTGCTCTCAGGTGAAGATTCCATCAGTGCAGCCTTTGTTCAAAATACTGATGAAATACAATGAATGATGACAAAATAATCTGACTTTGAGAAAGTAGTTTGACTTTACTTAAAAGTCTGCGAAGAGAATCGAAGGGAAATATATTAAAAATAGAGCAGCAACACATCTAAATAGGTTTTTACATCTCTGGTTTAAATATCCATCTGATTTATAATTTTTTTGTAGAATTGACATATTTCTTCCTGTTTGTAGGTGGGTTTCCTTTTTATTTGTTCCATTGTTCCATTTTTATTCATTCCACTGTTATGGAAAAAAAAATAAATGACAATAAAAAATGAAACAAATGTCAGAAGGCAGACATGCAAACTTTGAGTAAAAACCAGCAGGCTTCTGGTCTTTGTGCTAAGCTAAGTCGATTAGCTTAATTAGAGTGTAGCAATATTGATTGTTTTTTTCTCGTAAAAGTAAATATTAATCTGACCCATGACATCCCAGAAGTGCATAATAGTGTGTTGGTCAATCAGGAAGTCTGATGAAGTGATTGATCCCAGAAATTATTAGTAGAAAAGCAGTCCTGCAGGAGTGTAAAAAAACAGCAGCTGAACATTATTGAATGATGCAAATCTACCCTATGATGTCAATACTCTGTTTCTTACAGTTTTCTGTCAACTGAATTTCATCTGTTTGGTTTTTGCTGCTCTGTTCTCACAGGATAATTAATATGACCAAATTCCCCCGTCAAAATTTATCTTGTTTTGAGCTTCTCTTTCTATGCAGTGTTTACAGTTTATATTCTTCACCTAACAAACAGCACTGTACGTCAAAATTCACATCACTGTTGTGTCATTTCAGCTGGACAGGCATATCTTGATTTTTGTACCTTTATGATATACGAAGTGGTGGGCAGCGCTAATCCAAAAATTAGCTCTGCAATTTCTAAAGCGCTTACGAAAATATTTAGGTCCACGACTTCAAAAATGCTTATGCCATAGAAAAATTAGCAGAAGCTAATTCTAAAGCACAAGTTCAATTTGACACTTACTAGCTGGCAACAGTTGTACAATATATATACAACACTGCCATTTAGCAGTGTATGAATCCTTGTACAGCTTAATCCTACAAGCGTCAATTGCTGGGGATGTGATTTCCTGAAACAGAACTTTGGCTCCTGGTGTAAAAATTAAAAACTTGTTGAGTATTGCTAGTTTGCCTGCTTCTTTGTCTTTTTCTTTTGTTTGTTGTAGATTTTTCATTAAAGAAGCATCAGTAAAGCAATTTTAAAACTTTATTGGAAAACTGAAGCGATGCATTCTGGGTATACATGACGGATTTGATTTGTGACGGGAAAAGAAAGTTTTCCATGTAGTTGCTCCAGTTGACCACTAGATGTCTGTCTAACTCGTTGGCGGATTGCTTCGACCAATTACATCACGTATTGAGCTCCAGCTTTTAATTTTTTTTTAAAAGGAGTTCCGATTGTAATGTAAAATAAATCAGTACATTCAAAATTTTAGTATGAATTGCAAACATTTACTGTTTTCGCTGGGAAAGGGAGTACTAAACATTGCCTTCCTGCTATGTAAGCAGACACAAAGCATTGTGGGAAATGAGAACCATGACCGAGAGCAACTGTCAGCAAGGAAGTATACGTTTCTACAATATGTGTTCATCTGGTTTATCTGGGAGGGGTGCTGTTGGACAGATCATTTGTGTTGTGATTCATTGACAGCCATACTTTCCGCTGTTCAAGATAATGATGACTGGTAGATAATTAGTTATTAGCGGTACTGCATTTTAATTTTAGAAAGCACAAATCTGCTTATGAATTATAAAAGTTAGTAAGACTGCTAAAGCGCAAACAAAATATTTAGGTCCGCAATTAGCAGATTTGCGCTTCAGCGGACTGGTGCCCACCACTGGTTATTTGCTACATGTGTTTTAAACAGGGAAAGCAGCAGGGAAAAGTTCAAAAGCAGACTCATTTGTACGGACAGCCATGTGACTGAACAGCCAAGATGACGGTACACCTGTTGCAAATGTTACCTAAACTTTAAATAATACTTCATTGTTAAGAAGTTGAATTGAAACCTTAAATGAGTGCATAAAAAATACATTCTGGTATGATTTTTCTTTTGGTGCTCTTCCGGTTATGAGTGGTAGTATTTTTTTCCAGTCCGTACTGGTTAAGAGAAAAACTGCATTTCATCTTAAAGGGGCAGTGTGGTCATTCGGCGGCACAACGGCTCAGTGGTTAGCACCGACGCCTCACAGCAAGAAGGTCCTGGGTTCGATCCCTGGTTCGAACCTGGGGTCGTTCTATGTGGAGTTTGCACGTTCTCCTCGTGCTTGCGTGGGTTTTCTCTAGGTACTCCGGTATCCCCCCACCCCTAAAAACATGCACAATATGTTGCCTTCAGGCCCAAGCTGCCCTTGAAAAAGAGATCTGAGATCTCAACAGGACCTGCCTGGTTAAATAATGGTAAATAAAAATAAATAAATTCTGAAGTGGTGTTCTGTCAAAAGGTTAGTAATAGTTTGTACTTCAACAACTGTAACATCAGTCATATCTCAAAGAAAGAGGTAAAAGTTTTTGACTAGGTTAGCCAAATGGGTGTTTGGACAAGTGTCATTTTTATTCAAACTGCTCTTTAAAAAATGACTTGCCAGAGTAATAGAAAAGTTTTTTTAAATTATTATCAGACCTCTATACCAGACTATCCAACTAAACTGCTCCGGGGGCCACAGTTACTGCTGGCCAACAGCTCAGGGGCCGAACATCTATCAATAAAGTCATTATGTAAATAAATCAAATATTACAAAGATCTGTTACCTTAGGTAATTAGTTTATTTTGCTGCATTTAATCATGAATACAACATACAAAACCCAATGTAATAGTGCAATTAAAGCACTATTAAAACAACAACAACAAAAAAAACTGTGTCTCCTATTTAATACAAATATTATTTTGACTGTTCTGACTTGCCGATTTTTATTTTTATTTTCAGCTGCTTGTAGTTTTAACTGTCTTGGGTGTTCACAGAAATGGTTTTACAAGCTTATAGCCAAGATTGTGATGTTTCTGTAGACACCACATATGTCTATCTTTTACTAAAAAATTAAAATAGAGAAACTGGTTTTGAGTGATTAAAGAACCAATTGGCAGGTGAAGGTGAACAAAGTCTGGCCGTTTGAATAGCCCTGCTTTATACTGCATTATACTGATTCTTGAAAACAGTGACCAACTAAACAAAGTACAAACTAAATGTAAAGATTTAATATTATAGAATGTGGCCCTTTTTAACACCGATGTGTTGTTTTTGAAAAAAAAAAGTTGTTTTAAAAGCCTAAAACCTGGCACTCGTTTGACCTCTTATTAAACGGGATAAAGACTTCTGCCACTTCTTAACAGAGCATCACTTCACAAACAAGTGAACTATGCCTTTAAAATGTTGGAATCAATGGCAGATCTGCCAACATTGCAGCATCCAGACCAGGACCAACTCTTGATTATATTCTCATCATTTAAAGACAATATGTGATTCTAAACCCAGCATTCTTTTAAGTAACTACTGCCATGAAGCTCTGGGAATATTTTCACTTAATGTCACTTGATTTGTCATTGCTCATTTAAAAAAAAGGCACAAAAAACTCATAGGAAATTGTCAAGTCTTGCGACAAAATTGCCAACTTGACAACTGTGTATTGGTAGCAAACTTCTCGGTAATTGTGTAGTTTTAACAATGGTAACATTATGACTGGCAAATGTAAAACTTGTGTACAGTAAACAGGCTGAGTAAAACCAGTGTTTTGTCAGAGCTTTTAACATTTGGTTGACTTGAGACCAACTTTGTCAGCAGAGTTTCTGTGGTGGCTTTAGGAAGATTAGGATGTTTGTGTTGCTGTTCAAAGAACTCCAGCGAGGACTTGAAGTCTGACATGAAGCCTCTCTATCTCAGACATTGTTCAGTGACGTGCTAAGTAACTAACAGAACATCAAATCTATAATTATTATATAACACTGCAGCTTTACTCTTTTCCACCTGTCTGTAAATCTTTTAGTTGTTACTTGTTATGAGTAACACACTAAGTTTAGTCATTTTTATCCATGACGATTTAGGAGAACACTTTGCATTCGTTTCACAACAAATATCTTTGTGAAGTAAATTTAAAGATAAATCAGAGCTCACTGTTAAAATCTGTATTTTTTTGTCAAGAAGCATCCAAAAAATGTTAGAACTCATTAAAGTGATAATGTATGGTTTGGTGGATAGATGTTAAAATGTTTTTTTCATCTTGTTTTCCTTTTTTATTCCTTGTTTTTTCGTGCACAGATTCACTGTTTTTTAGAGTGAAGGAATATAAGTCATTGATGGCTGACAGTGAAAGTCAGTTCATCTGAGTCTCACTGTGGCCTTTCGTTGTTTCGCTAGATACAAAGTTATCACTTCGATAGGAAGAAAATGAGCTTGGTCTCAGTGTTACTGTTGTACTCCAGAGGCTTCAAGGCCTTCTCTGCTCTTTAGCTGCTTATACGAGATAAGGAGAAATTCCCACATTTGACAAATTGTCATCAGTAAAATGAATTTCCTCATCAAATTTTCTGTTATATGTTGAAATAACTTGACAAAGTGCGAGGGTTTATTTAAACAATGAGCAACTGAAGGAGACCTTTTGTTATTGGCACTGTACCGTTACAGCTGTTTTTTAAACGTCTCTCTGCTTGTATTAGCTCAGATTTGCTTTCTGTATTTTGAAGCACTCTGTAAAAATTTGATAGCTGTTTCTGCTCAATTTGTGCTTTTTGCA
Source organism: Austrofundulus limnaeus (assembly GCF_001266775.1). NCBI lineage: Eukaryota > Metazoa > Chordata > Actinopteri > Cyprinodontiformes > Rivulidae > Austrofundulus > Austrofundulus limnaeus. The sequence goes on along the minus strand of NW_013952405.1, from coordinate 695,834 downwards.
AAATATTAATTTTTGTTATTTATTCATCCTTTAATCCTTTACATGACTTTATTGATGCTGATAAATGGTATTGATAAATGCTGATGTTGTCACTTGATCAGTTTGTTGAAAATCAACAGATTGTTTATTCCACGATTTTAGCAAACACAAAACAATTTCCCAATAGAGTTTTGTTGTATTTTCCATGACTCAGCATATTTAGTTTATGCTTTTAAAAAGATAAAATAATGATAATAAATATTTTGTCACTAAACGTTACTGAATATTAATGGAAGACCACTGCACTCAAAAAAAGATATAATGGATTTAATTAAAAAAATTATGTCAAACTGAAATAAGTAAAGGTAACACATTTACTTTACATTAACTTTACATTCACGCAAAGTCAATGTAGTATAAACTCAGGTGTTTCTCCTGCAGACGTGCTGTCATGTTAGATGTTACCTTCTCTGGCTGCTGCTGCACAAGCATGTTTTGTATGTAGAGCAGCCCTCTTCCTCCAAGCATTTGATGTCCATTTTTGTAACTCATATAGCCGAGTTTATTCTTATAGACGGGGGAAATAGTTCAGGAACTCACCTCCTACAACCATCATACAACCTGCAGAGCTGGCAGCTACAAGGGTGTGTGGGGGGAGGGGTCGTGACTCTGCAATTGAAAGAACTGGGGGGATTTGACCTCCACTTTTCTCTCTGATGACATATTTAAAAAAATTGCTCATACTTTAGGACCGGCATGATGGAAAATTTTAGCGGTTTTGAAACTGTGACTTTTTCATATCGGGGTATACCGTGAAACCGGTATTTGGCCTAGGCCTAGTCACAGCACCCCTTAATTAAAACATGTCCTCACATCTAAGGATAGAACTACTTCAGAACTGCTTTTGATTCAGTACTAAAACTGATTTGGTTTGTGACAACCCGCTCGTTTTTTTTGCTGGTTGCACTGTTTCCTTTCTCTCTCTGCCCCTCCTGCCCTCATATTTTGGGATACGCCCTGGTTTTCACCGTGCTTCTCAGAGACTCACCTCATTGGTTATCAGAGCCAAGGTGTTTCTCTATCATACAGGTGGAATGGCAGTCTTCCTCTAGCTCCGGGGATGGTAACACCTGACGCCGTCAGTCCGTCAGACTCCCACATTAAAGCCATTTGGGGCTGATCCGAGGCTGTTTCATCCCTCGTATTTTGCTTTCAGCACCTCTGCCTTGTTGGGTAGTTTAGAGATCCCCATATTCAACTACAAAGAAAAGTTCGCTTCTGTGTATCAGCTGTGCTGACGTGTTAACACGGAGGTTCGGAAAGCCGGTGACATCATTGAAATCAAGTCTCTCGTAAGTTTTAAGAATTATTCAAACTTAAAATTTTACCTAAAAATATTGTTGTGCCGACTTTGAATGAAGCAAAATCTGCTTTAAAATTACATAGATCTATCTGGTCCAGATAACGAGACTTAACTGAACTGAATCCTGGTCCTGCCTCTGTGAGATTCTTTTTTCATCAAACATCTGTAAGTCAATTTATTATTATTTTTGTTGTTGTGAATAATGTTGTGATTATGTGCATTGTAAAATGTAAACAGGGCCTTATGCGTTCTTTTTCTTTTTATTCCCAGCTCTTGCTGTGGAGCGACATGTATGGAAGTCAATGAGTGCCCTTCTTTTTTTTCTTCTTTTTTTCTCCTCCCTCGACTGTGAAGAATATTGGACTTTTTTTGTTCTCTCACTTATAATACAAGCCTGAAAACTAATTCCATGTGGATTTTTTCTTTATTATTATTATTCAGTGATTTTGTGGTTTGGAAACAAAAAGGAAATATTGTGTGTATATGTACATATATCTGTCTGTAGTCATTCATTAAGGGTCTGCATTATAKAGTGTCTGGTCCTTGTGTGTCGGGTAGTATAAAAATATATATATACAAGGTTAATTCTAAAATCCTAAATTGCCAGGAGGGATACCTGGCTGGCACCCCTACAAAATAAAAGTAAACTAAAAAAATTAAATAAAAGGAGATACCTTGGAAACCGTCACAGGTTGATAAAGGGAAGGATATCTTTCTTTCTTTATGGCTTTAAAGGGCCAATATTATGTGTTTCTCAGGCATATATTTAAATACTATACC
>NW_013952405.1:690798-692157 GCF_001266775.1 Austrofundulus limnaeus | reverse complement strand
CGTTTCCTGAAGATAGAAGAGTTTGTTGAATCTGACGTGACATGTTCGTACGAACCCTTTGTACGAACAAAAGTAAGATAAATTTAGGATAAAAATACGAACATGTTCTTGCATGAGGCCCACTGTTTGTACTCTGACTGTTGCTTGGAGTTTTTGCAAATGTTTAGGCCCTTCTGCTGAATTGCATTACTCTTGATCAATATTGAAAAGATCAATTTTACATTTCTCTGTTCATCTAAAGACTAATTTTATTCCTTTCATGTGGCTTTAAAGTGAAAATATATAAAAAGAATTGTTGGATTTAAGAAGCAGCAGCATCCTAGAGGACATTTTAATCAGTATATAAATCAGTAATAAAATATGAATCTTATATTATAATTTCCTAACAGAAATGCTAGTAAGAAAATGATTTTCTGTTTAACATGTGACAGTGCTCTAAGAGGTTTCAAGCTTTTGTAATTTAAGCGCAATTGAATTTGTCAGCCTATCAAAGGCCTCCATTGTGGCGAAAATGTCTGCAGTAACGGCTCCATACCTGCCTCAGCAGACAGAGTCTTTAAAGCACACTGAGCCTCAAAAACATCTCCTTCTATCAGGGGACCTCCCATTCCTATGATTCAAACTCCCAGAAACCTTTGCTTTCATCTCATCCTGGCCCGCTGAGGTGAATACAAAGCAGTGCTTTGCTTGTGTGCTGCTGCTGTAAACCCTCAGCTGATTTATTATGTTGTTTTCTTCAACTCAGGATTTTTTTATCTTGATTTTGTTCATTTAACATGGTCTGAGCATTACATTTAGGTGGGCAAATGCTCCACCTACACTTTATCAGTTTATTTGAGTCTAATTTTTAGAGTTGCAGGAAGACGTAAAGTGAATCAGTGTTTTCTCAGCACTGCAGGTGCACCGAGCAGTGCTTGGTTAAAGCTTGCCTATTATGTGCTGCTTGTAGGCTGTTTGTACCTCAAGGGATGGAGTGTGAGCTTGCATACTAGAAAGGCAAACAGTCAGTTGAAACAGTTCAGTGCTTTTCTCTTTAGAGTAAAGCACATTTCGATAAAAACAAGGGCATGGTATTGGTAATTTTTGGTTTTTATATGCTGCCTAAAAGCAACATTGTAGTACAGACATCTGACCAGTTGTTGGGCAAATTTAAACAAAAATCAGAACAAAATAGAAAAAAGAGAAAACTATAATAACTTTGATCATTTTCTTGTTTTCTCATGTGGTTACCGTGTTAGCTTTGGATAAAAATATTTCAGCAAATGTCTAGTTTATTGAATGTGTCATCTGAAGACCTGTGGACTCTTGTACTGTTACGTAATAAATGTGCCAAAACTCAGAACTACTGTTCCAATATAT
>NW_013952405.1:686724-690748 GCF_001266775.1 Austrofundulus limnaeus | reverse complement strand
ATATATATATATATGTTCCACATTGATTTGGAGGTTCTTTACACAGCTGAGTGAATAGTGACTGTGCATCTGACATCATCACTGATGTCTCACTCTGGGGTCACACCCACTTTGTAGCAAAAAGTCCCCAGATAATGCGTATGGACTTTATAAACAGCTTGAAAAGAAAAAAAAAGTTAAATATGGAATGTGTAGTTTTTTTTTTGATACTTACACAAAGTAAAAAGAAAAACACCAAAATGTCAGCTTTAATTTATAAAGACATCTGAAATTCAGGACCAATGTGGTTTTGATGAACCATAATGTCCATTACTACTATACAATTTACAATATTTCAAGACTATAGAAAGAGGTTCATAGAAATAACAGGAAAATCTATTTTGTTCACATTTTAATGACCAGGGTCCACTTACTATTTTTGAACATGTGAGAAGAATCTATCAAGACCAGTAGTCTTTGATTTATGAGCCTTTTCACATGTTACACTTCAAATCCTACAAGAGGCAGCCATGTTGAATGTTTTGCCGGTGAAATGATGTGCCCAAAGACCATGTTAATCGGCAACATAGACGTATAATGGCTGCAGCATATATTCCTTCAGTTGTGTTGATGTTTGTGTTCAAACATATTGGTCTTTAGTTGGGACAAGATGTGATGACTGTAAAGTCTATCGTATGCTGTTAACATAATTGTAATGCTCATCACTGACCCTTTGTGCCTCGTGGATGGGATCATTTAGAGCTTTGAAAAGAACAAGCCTTAAAATAGATTGTCCCGGTGCATCACAATAATCCATGTAGAAAACAAAAATGTGTCAGGTCCTCTGGACAAGTTCTTCTTCATAGAAACAAACACTTCTCTTGGAGAAGAGATGGAACATTTAAACACAGAAGAACCTATCCAGAGGACCTAACTCAACCTTTTTAATTTTAAAATAGATTATTTATTAAAAAGCAATAATATGATTTTTTTCAGAATTAGTTTGTGCAGATTTTGATGTGACCTTTCCTTCTGAAATACCTCCCCATTTCCCCAACCCTGCAATATAACAGAGATGTCAAACCTTGTTATTGTAGGGAAATAAACATATTTTTTTTCTTTGTGTTGTAATCTGTTGAGAACCTGTATAATCCAACTGAACATGGTCTGCCATGGTTTGCACTGCTGTATGAGCTTCAGTCTCAAATTCTTAAAATTATTCAGTTGTGGTCTATATGAAGTGAAACTGCAATGCTTTGGTCTGAATACTTCATAGCTCCAGGCCCCTCTTTCACCCCTGTTCAGACATGTGAGAGCAACTTATGTTGGAGCGGGCTCTTTAAATGAAATTAGTCTTTTCATACCCCGCCTCACTACACTGCAGTGGTGGAGAAAGTACTCAAACACTGTACTGAAGTAAAAGTACAAATAAACAGACAAAAATGTACTCTAGTAAAATTAAAAGTACCACATCAACATTTTTACTTGAGTAAAAGTAAGTAAGTACTTGCTTTTAAAAGTACTTAGAGTATTAAAAGTTAAAGTACTTGCTTAATGTATTCCCTAATGGTCTACAATATTATGAAGTGTGTCTATGTATATTTTAAATACATCAATGGTGTGTGATTTTAGTAAACAATGCTGCAGTTTGTGTTGATCCTCTGTGACACTGTTCACACTTGGTGTGATTCTGTGCATCATCACAGATTGTGACAACAGCTACAGAAGCTGTAAATTTGCCACCATCGTCCTTTGTCAAATCTCATCAAGTCGTTTTTTGAACCAGTTAACTTGAATAAATAAGGCCATGAGTGGCACATTTCCTCCTTTGTGGAATCCATTGTGGGCCTGCTGCTGATGCTGCTGCTGCTGCTGCTGCTCCAGGTGATGCAGAATCGCTCCGCTTTTTTTTTTCTTTTTGAAGGAGGGTCTAATGGTACTTTCCTGCTTTGCACTGCTTCAATGGACCAATTAGAGAAATTCCCCTCTCGCCACTGATTACTTTCAAACAAAAAAAAAAAAGCAATGCGACGTGATATGAATGTAATTTGTAATTCAACGCATTACAGAAATGTAGTGGAGTAGAAAGTACAGATACTTAATGTAAAATGTAGTGGAGTAAAAGTCAAAAGTAYYCATGATGAAATCTACTTAAGTAAAGTACAGGTACATGAAAAATGTACTTAAGTACAGCAACAAAGTACTTGTACTTGGTTACATGCCACCACTGCTACACTGTGGTTTGATAGCAGAGATACGATGATCTCACAGCACAGAAACTTTTTTATTTACAAACTGATTAAACGATGTCAACAAGGGAAAACTCGTCCATCCATCCTTACATGTTGGAGCCAGAGTCTGACCCAGAGCCAGAGGAAAATGAAGACGACAAACCTGCGGAACTGCAGATTTGTGGAATTGGTTGGCCAGAATTGCATGACCTTGTTTAGTAGTTCCACAGCAAATAGTGTAACACTCAAGTTCAAAAAACATATTAACGGATTGAAAAAATATGACCCAAATAAAACAGAAAGATATCTACACAGCACTCCTAGAGACTCCCATATTTAAGAGCTAAAAAAGTGGATTTGGTCTATGTCCCCTTTAAAAGTTGTTATACTCACGTGTAAGTGTGTATAAAAGTAAACACTTGTTCTGGGCACGGGTGGCTTCAAACTCTTACAAACTACTGTATCTGTTATATCATCTTTTTATGTAAAGTCCCAAATACAGTAGCCCTTTCCTCTTTTTCTGGTGATAGGTTCCTCCTGCAAATTGTTCTCACTACAAATTAGAACAACAAAGTCTGATTTATTAACCCTGAGTGGGGATTGGTGGAAGAGTGTTTGGACCACAAAGAAAATATTGATGACAGAAAAAACTTAAAGAGAATAAGATTCTCTATAGTAGATTTAGGCTCAAATTCCTAACTTGTAGGTCTTTTAGAATATGGCAAACAAACAGGCTCATTGGTTTTACTACACAAAAGAATGAGACTAAATTATACAGTTTATACAGTCTTATTTTGAAAATCCATTATTACAGAACAATAAAACCAAACAGTGCCGTTCAGTACCTGTAGTTGCTGAGCAATGCAGCCACAATCCAAAATAGCTTAAGCAATACAATTACTGTTTTATTTTAGGATTTTCCACAAGAAAACGGTATCAGTAGTAGTTTCCTGCAAAAGGTGACCTTTGTTTTCTCCTCTGACTTGGCAGGCGGCGGTTTCCCATGAGACAGATTGACTGCTCAAGATGCGAGCCGTGATTTAATTTCTTGACATAATATTTGCAGCCTCTCAACAGATAGTGAGCTCCCAATGATGGTGCTGAATTACAATCACAGCCTCTTCAATTCAGAAACCCTGCTGGTGGCTCATCATCATCATCATCATCATCAAAAAACAAAATGAATCTTAGGATGGAGGCATCATTTTAGCTGTAATGACAGGCCGTTAATGTTGTAGGTTTGAGAAAAACATAGTGAGCGTGTTTTTCTCCTCCAAATGCGAAATCATAACTCAACATGAGGTTTTCAGCTACGTAATCTGTGCTTTTTTTGTTTTTTCTTTGCACAGGTACAACCCGCTCCCCTCGAGACGGAGAGGTCCCAGGGGTGGATTACAACTTCCTGTCTGTGGAGGACTTCCTACAACTCGAGGAGAGTGGCACGCTACTGGAAATAGGAACGTATGAAGGTGAGGACGATGATCACAGCTGGCACTTGATGTGACACATGGCAGCCCAGGTGTCCTCATTCTCCACAGACACGTTGAGCACAGCCGCCATCGTGTTGTGTTGGTTTTCTTCCTACATGCAGGCAGGCTGTAAGGCCACGCGCTCAGTTGATTCTGATTAAACTGTGCGTGATGAGAGGAGATGCATTAAGGAGACAGCAGGTCTACCCCGCTCACTCTGATTAGGGCACTGTTGGGCAGAGCTAAGTCTCAAACTGACACAAACCTGTGCGTGCGCGCACGTGTGTGTGTGTGTGTGTGTGTGTGTGTGTGTGTGTGTGTGTGTGTGTGTGTGTGTGTGTGTGT
>NW_013952405.1:685393-686475 GCF_001266775.1 Austrofundulus limnaeus | reverse complement strand
ATACAGTGTTTCAGGTATTTCTGTTTTTAATTAAATCTCAAATAAATTGTTTTGGTTCATTGACTTTATATAGTTTATTATTTATTTCATAAAAATAAAACTTGTTTGTTTACAGAAGTCACTTTTACCTCCTATGGTGTTCTTCACAAAGTCATGGCTGGGGAAAGAAACGACTGTAAAAGCTTAATATTTTGTTGAGATGTCTTGTCATTTTCAAATCCAAGTCAACAATTTACAGATATTCTAAAAAAAACACCAACAATCACTTTTGTGGCTTTGAGAGCAACCCCAATAACCACCTCAGAAAAGTGATGGAGCAGTCAGTGTTCCCCCCACACAGACAGTGTGTGCAGTTTGAGACCAGTGCTTATGTTCCTCATGTTCTGCAGCAGAAACTTTAAACGATGATGACTGTGGCGTTTGGAGGACAAACGTGTGGGCAGAGTGTGATGCTCTCTCACTCTGCCCACAGGAACTCTCTTGCTGAGTGACCGGTAGAGAGTAGGGAACACTGTGACCAGGACACACGGCACATTTCTACACCTCCAGCTCCCACATGCATTTCACACCGCACAGTTCTACACCATCATCAGGGCCCTAAGAGCAGAAATAACATCAGCTGATGTCCAGCATGGAAGGATTCAGTTGATGTTTGAGCCAAAGTGATAAAAAATGTCTGCTGTTGAAGGTCTGGACTTTTTTAAAACAGATTTTAAACAGATATGCTGAATAATAAGCTAAAAATTTTGGAACACAGTCGTGTTATGGTGAAAAATAATTAAAACTTTGAAAGGAATATTATGTACATTATCATTTGATAGTGACAATATGAGTTGGGAATGACTCAGCTACTACCACACCAAATTATAGTCTATTATTTCTAGGCTCGACTGAGTTATAAACTTTTTAGTGCAGGCTAATATTGATTAGCTAATGGGTTAACTCCAAAAATAAATCAGTTGTAAATGTATGTCTGATTATTACTTTTTCAAAGGTTTTGTCCAATTAGTGTTTCTAAAAGTTTTTTACTATAACGAACAGACACACACACACACACACACACACACACACACACACACACA
>NW_013952405.1:680713-684399 GCF_001266775.1 Austrofundulus limnaeus | reverse complement strand
TTATTATATACTACTTTTGTTGCAGATTATACCAGTATAAACTATTCCGGCTTTGACTCTACCAAATTCTCCAACAGTGCTGTGGTTCTGTCCATGCACAATATTTCACCAGCAGTGGGCGCTGCCAGCCTTCAGTAAACTGCAGGATAGAAATCGCTCACATTCTGCATCATTATTGATTCCACAGAAATCAACCGAGGTAATATTTACATGTTGTTGCCGTGTGAGTACCACCATTTCAGGCTGATTTCAAAACTGTCTTATTCACACTGTTTGGGAGGCTGTAAAAACAATCTCCTCTATCCTGGTGTGCTGCAGCTTGATTTCTAAATCGGTATCTCCCACACCACTGCTATTATTGTGTATCTCTTTGATACTCCCTCTCGTCGACAGAGACTGTTATTTATCCTGAAAAGCATCTTGGTCCCTTGAGTCATCGTAAGTACAGAGTAGATAAGGTCAGAGGTGTTGATAAAGCTTCTCTCACGGCAGGAAGTCAAATCATTCTGCCTGAAACAGCATCTGGTCTCACCTGAAAAGGTTCAGGTGGTGGACTCGGGAAACTTGGGCCTGTTTTTAAATCACTGTACAGCTATTGACCCCTTCTGAGTAATCAGATGTAGACCTTTTATTTGACACGTCTATTTTTATTCTGAGAATAAAAAGAAAGCTTCTTCTGCAACCATTAGAGGTCAAAAGCTCACGGTTTCTACCCAATTATTGCCCTGCAGTGCTGAAGGCAATAACATTTCTGCCTGTCTGTTCGTTTGCACCGGATTTTATTGAAACTTGTGGGGAGAGATCACTGGGTTGAGATCTACAAATGACTAAGCTTTTGAGTTAATCCAGTTTAAGAAGGTTGTCACATGTCCGTCACTGTCAATCACAATTAGCCAACACAAAAATGCCCTCTAATTCATAATTTTTATAAATGTTAAAGGGGACATGTCATGCAAAATCCACTTCTTTAGTCATTGAATGCATTTTGTTGTGTACTTCGAGTCTCTAGGAGTGCAGAAAAGTTGAATTTAGTCTCTCTTGGTGCTGCGTATCTTTATATTCGGTTTGGGTCATATATTTGAATCCGTTCAATTTTCTCTCTGTTTTCTGAACTATTATGTCACAGTTTGTGCGACGGAACTTATAAATAAGGTCTGGACTTACCGACTACACTTTTGTCGTCTTCATTCTCCTCTGGCTCTGGGTCAGACTCTGGCTCCAACATGTAAGGCTGGATGGACAAATCTTCTCTTGTTGACATCTTTTCATTAATTTGTAAATAAAAAGTTTCTGCGCAGCTATATAGTCACTAACACCTCTGTTGAAATAAAAATGGAACTCTCTGGAAGCTAAAGAGGGCAGGGCGTGAAGCTCCTTGTTTGGATGTAAAGAGACAGCCTCAAAACGAGTGGATCTGAGACCCACCTCAAAAAAAGGAGTGAAAGAGGGGCTTGTGGAGTTACACTAAGAAGGAATTCAGGCCAAAACATTAAAGTTCCACTTTATATAGACCCTAACTGAATGACTTAAATAAGAAAAGGATTAAAAAGCATGATTGGTCTACTTTAAGCTGAAATTTGATGTGTCTGCCTCAACGCAGGCTCTGAATGTGATGCCTTGAAAAGACTGCAACTCTCAAAACCTCTGTGCCCCCCCCCCCCCACACACACACACACACTTTTTTATGTCAGGCTGACACACTCACACACACCATGACGTTTCTGTGGCTACACTGTACCACCCATTGTTCATGTTTGACAACTGCAAAAAAAATTAGCTCTCTTTGGCATGATTCATCATCTTTCAATCGACTGGTTGCTAAGGTGATGAATCCACGGTGCATGTGCAGTGCGCTGAAATGCTTCCGAGTGTGTGGAGAGTACTGGCCTCGATTTAACACACACACACACACGCACACAAGTGTGTTGAATGTGGAGCTGTGCTGCCAGGTTGATCCTGGCTTGATGTAACAGGGTTTCAAAAAAAGTCCCAGATGCTGGTGGTTAAACCTCTCACTGTGCGCACAAATGTCACTCTCATCAGCAAACACTTTCAGACGCACACACTCTCTCACATGCGTGTGCGCGCACACACACACACACACACTGAACACCTCCCACGCGCTCATCTGCACACGATCACACAACAACCGCTACAAAGCCACACATATTCATCAGTCTTGTCTTTTCTAAGATCTCATCATGTAGATTTTGAGGTAAACTGAAACCACCAGGGTCTGCCTCCACTCAGGCTTCGACGGTCCTCCTCAGCTTTCTACAAGCAGTTGGTTTGGTGTTTGTCTGTTTGTAGCTCTGTTAAAAAGACCATTTTGTTGATTTTTTTTTTCAACACAAGTCTTTTTAATGTTTTTTTTGTCACATAGAGCCAGTCAGCCAAACAGGGATCCAAGTCCACCATCCCTGATTACTGGAGTGGTGCCAGACAAGTAACAGATGATGAGCCAAAACCAAAATAGCATTTAAAAATGTCCCTGCTTATCTGAAAACGTGTTAAGTCCAGATTTGCTCAGGCATTAGAACGTGGCAGCATTTGATGCAGTCTGCTCACTTAAAAGTCTGACTGGTTCAGACTAATATTAAGATCAAGAATATAAGGATTTTAACTTAATGAAGGTAAACAGATTAACCGTTTAAATCATAAATTTGTCACACACAAGTATTCGGGAAACGCAAGACATTTATGTAGTGCATAGAGTCGAAAATATATAACTGAAAGCGCTGTATGAGAAATAATTTAAATTGTTTTGCAGAACCTGAAGAGGTTAAAAGGGTGTTATATGTGTGTGGACTGTTTACCACTGAGAGTAAATTACCCTCAGACTTATAACACTAGATAGATAAAATGTTTACAGGACTCCAATCGTTTGCTTCATGCTGGTGCAGCAGGAGAGGCTGCGCAGCAATAACACAAGACCTTTGATAAGATCTTGCCCAAGTTTAGTGATTTACAGTCTCTATGGGGAATTCTTTTTTAACACTTTATTAAAAATATGGCAACACTGATGGTGGTCAGAGGGTCCAGTGGCACCGGTGTACGGCAGCCTCGCTTCAGTCAGTGTGCCCCAGGGCAGCTGTGGCTACAGTGTAGTTTGCCATCATCATTGTGTGAATGTGAGTGTGAATGGGTGAATTGTCTGTTAGTGTAAAGCACTTTGGGGTCTGGAGGGACTTGAAAAAGCGCTCTATAAGTTCAGTACCATTTACCATTTTACCACAGAAGAGAACAGTGGTAATAATCAGTATTAATATATTAACCCTCCTGTTGTCTTCGGGTCAAAATGACCCGCCACTGTGTTAAACCCCCCCAAAAAATCCCCTAAATGTTATTTTTTTAACTTGAGATTTTAAGACTTTGCCTAGATTGGCCAAAACAATAGAAAAAGTTAAATGTTGCTTTTATTCACATTTCCATGTAAGCTGTACAAAAAAAAGTACAAAGATACTAAGATGGTCTTCGGGTCAAAATGACCCGTCTCCACTAAATCCCCAATATAAGCAGCTTAATTGAATTTTAAACACCAAATTTCATCTTGTATATTGTCATTCACCACAAAATGTGTAAATACTTGAGTTACTTGAGGGAATACTTGAGTTTTCCCTCTCCACTTGAATTTCTATAGCTAAATGTTGCAGCTTGAAGACATCAGTCGACGAATGGAGTAGTTT
>NW_013952405.1:677150-678797 GCF_001266775.1 Austrofundulus limnaeus | reverse complement strand
AAACTACTCCATTCGTCGACTGATGTCTTCAAGCTGCAACATTTAGTTATAGAAATTCAAGTGAAGAGGGAAAACTCAAGTATTCCCTCAAGTAACTCAAGTATTCACACATTTTGTGGTGAATGACAATATACAAGATGAAATTTGGTGTTTAAAATTCAATTAAGCTGCTTATATTGGGGATTTAGTGGAGACGGGTCATTTTGACCCGGAGGACAAAGGGTGTATACAGAAAATGAGGACAACAGGAGGGTTAAGTATTTACTAATGTTTCACTTATACAGTATGTGTAAAGGTCCTGAGTTCGTTTCTTCAGCAGCTGAACTTTCCTACAACTTAAACAAGATTTACAACAAACATACATATCAATATTTCTACAGTCTTTTGAGAAATTTTGAGGGTTTTTTTCCTTTGGATATTTGTTAGACATCTTTGTTTTTGTCATTGCTGCTTTACTAGAACATTTTATTTTGACCTAAAACAATCATTCAGACATGAAAAGGCTCCTAAACACAAGGGATGAACCAGCACTGTGTCAACACATGAGAGACAACATGGCAAATAATCAGCTTTGATATAGAAAGACTTTGTTTGTTCCCATTTCTTTAGATGAATCAACAATAAATACTAAAACAAACACAATTTGACACATAAAATAACATTTCAGCACCAACAAGGTGATTCCCAAGGAGCTATTATCTAAAAACTTTATATACAGGAAATGATTGAAGATTGATGCAACCCTCTTCCTGCGTCAGATTTTTTGTTGGATAGTTTCTTGTTTCCTAAAGACATGACTTAGATATTGTTTTTATCTACTTTTCTCCATGTTCTTCATAGAACACACACAAAGTTTGTTTTTCTATCCCCGTGGGGATCTTACATTGACTTCCATTCATTTTTCAGTCATTTCTATGGCCTAACCCTGACTCTTTACCCTAAAACCAACCACTTCAGTACACTCCTGACCATAAATCTAGCCTAAACTCAATTCCCACCTTAGTCCTAAACCCAAGCCCTCCACCCAAAATCAGCATGCGTACCTGTGGGGACCAGATTTTGGTCCCCATGAGGAGATCTGGGTCCCTATAAGGCTGTTTTTTTTTCTGGAAAGTGGTCTTCACAATGCAGCAAAAACATGTGCACACACACACTGCACAACTTGTTGTCAAGATCAGGAACAAGGACTGAGTGGAAAATGAAAGCAGCCAGGGTCCAAAAGAAAACCTTAAAAGACCTTCAAACATTGAGAAATCCCAACAAACTGCTGATTAAAATAAACTTAGCACAAAAACTAAGGACATTTGTATTTGGTAGATTATTTCTTTGTTGTAACAATGCTTCTTTGGCAATAAACTTAGTGTTGGAAAGCTTTGTAATTTCCCTTTAAAATGGTGTCACATTTGAAAGGAACATGCATTTGTGGGATGAGCAGTAGCTAAGAATGTGAGGTGCGCTCATGAAAAAATTGCCAAATCTTCTCTGCCCAACAGCTTAATTTGCTGTTGATATTGAGTCTTGTTTTGAGCCTCTGGTACCCCAGGTGCTGCCAATCAAGTCCCAGTAAAAGATTTATTGCCAAGAAGCATTGTTACAATAAATAAATAAATAAATAAATAAATAAATAAATAAATAAATAAATAAATA
>NW_013952405.1:655029-676525 GCF_001266775.1 Austrofundulus limnaeus | reverse complement strand
AAAAACTCATATTTTATCAATTTATGAAATGTCCCATGAGCCTTTGCTACTTGAGCGTATGGCAGACTTTCTCCAAGTGCACATACTAAAACAAAAGAGGGCCATTGCATAGCTTAATCGTTAAAAATAAGGGACTTTACTTTAAAAAGTATTTGTATTTCATGTATTATATTACTGTATTTGGCCCGCTGCCCTGGATAGATTTTCATTTTGGCCCCTTGGGGGAAAATGTTTGGGCACCCCTGATTTAAATGTGTTCTTTACATTAAATTATCACATTTATCCTCAAAAGACTTTCTCACTCGTGCACAGCTGTTAAAAAACTTGCCAAGACTCCTTCCAATTTGTGTGTGTATATTGTCTCTCTCTCTATATATATATATAGAAAATTTGCATTGAAAAACCAACATACTGTGAATTTTGAGGGCGTTAATAACTGAGTTCATAGCACACAAGTCAAGAATGAGCTTAAGAGAAAACCATTTAACAAGAAAATGCATCACTGGAGCGGCCTCCCCACATTTGTCAAGTGTGGCTCCAGTTTAGATGAAGTGAAGAGGAGCTGGAGTTTCAAACATGTCCCTTTTAATGAGGAGGCGGGACTAATTGAGAACAGAGGAAAATGGATTAGGCTCCTGAAGGATGTGAAAGGGAATTCACAAGAAAGGCATTACACCCCATCTGCTCGGCAGTACAGACCGTCTCCTGACTGTACGTAGGTACATCTATGGATCAAGTATCATGGAGAAACTTTCTTTCCTTCAATAGGTGTGTGAGAACATTTAATCCACTTCTAATCCCGGAACGATTGCACTCGGCTTCTTTAAGAAGGTGTTTTTCACTGTTCTGAGATGCTCCAGAACATTTCTAAAAGCAGAAACATCAGGCTGCCTTATTTGAGGAGCATCAGTTACAGATGGAGACTTTTAGATGTGGCTGTTAGACAGATTCCTGCAAAATCAGCACGACCGGGCAGTCTTGTTGTGTAACACAGGAGATGCAATGATTGGCATCTGGTCAGTGGGAAAATTAACTGTTGTGCTGTAGAAATAAGGTTGTTGCTGCCACATGAGCAGCTCATAAAATACATGTAGGATGTGATTAATGCCTGTTACTGAAGGTGAAGGGACAATGATGTTTTTGCCTCTCATGAAGCAGCTGGGCAAAATTAAATCAAACTCTCAGAAAGTAAACACTGGATTTACATCTACAACATTTTAGCTTTTGGAGTCAATTCGTACTAAAATGGTTGCCACAGCTTAGCAAATTGAGTAGACACAAAAACAGTTTTACCTCAATTGAGCTGAAAGTTAGTCAATGAGCTGCACCTACAGCTTACATTTGACACATTAGATCTGTTTTTAAAATATTATCACTAATAGAAACAGCACTGTCGATCTGTTAACAATTTAATTCTTGAATCTCTCGATGGATTTTAAAGAATCTTTCAAAGAGTAATGTCCATCTATAACTGATTACCTTTTGAAGCCACACAAACTCACAATGGCAATAACAGCCAAATGATCTTAGAAAACACATAAACACCTAGAACTCATAATATTCAATTTACTAAACTAAAATTTGAATCCAATTTCTTTATAAAGCCCTTTAAAACTCCTCCAAGGTAATACAATGCTGTACAATGCAATACAGTAAAATAAACACTCAACAGTAAAATATAAAAAAAGATTAAATAACTATAAAAAAATCAACATTTTAATATGTAGCAAAAGACAAAGACTAAAAGTAGATTTTAAGTGAAGATTTTTCTATAATGAGTCTTGTTTCTGTGTTCCAGCTCTGCTGCCAGCGCTAACACCTTCTCCTGCCCTGAGGTCCAGCTCCTGATCACTCCTCATCCATCCAGTGAGTATTTGTCACTCTATGCATTATGTATTTGCTATGTCTCACTTATACTTGTCTGCTGTTCTTACCTTTTGCTTCGCTCTGACATCAAATACAAATATAAAGCCATTTGTGGCTATAAATGGTTCGGTCGTCTTTGACGCAAGACTTTAAATAATTTATTCCCACAGCATGTTGACAGAGGACACAGGAAGATGGAAAGGGAAAGAAAATCACAGGAAGAATGAAAAGAACAGATGTTTGCATTTTGTTAACCTGTTAGGTTGGTGTGGATAAGAATCTGAGCTGTAATGAAGGTATCAGTCATGCTTTAGTGGCATGAAAGATTTTTTATCAGGCAATAAAAGGAAATAGGTACAGAGGCACGTACATGAATCATTCTCTGAGCACGCTGATTATTCTATTTTTAACGTCTTTTTCTGCATTCAGTATAGCTAACAGCATTACAGAGAACATCATGTGGTAAGTTAAAGTTAAATTAATATTTATTGCTTACAATGAGTATCCAAATGTTATTTTTGTGTGATCTTTGTGAGACACATGCAAACAACACAGTGTGATGATATGAATATTTAAAACACTGTTAAAATGTTTAATTATTTTGCATATGATCCATAAAAGGTATAGCTTAATCCATGCACATGGTTGAGGTAATACTGTAAACCACCAACTCTAAAAGTGTCCATTCCAACACATTCTAATGCAAAGCAATCATTTAGACCAGAGGTGCCCAAAGTGGGGCCCGAAGGCTAAAATGGGCCCACCATGCCATTTGATTGGTCCACCAGCAGTTGCTATGGTTTCTAGGCTGTAATTTCCTGTTATCCTAAAGAGAAACTGTATTTCCATTTACAGTCATTCCATACATAGACCCAGTGACTACATAATGGGCTGTAGTACAGATAATCTTAACTGATGGTGCTGTCTTCATCTTTGAATTATATTAAGATCAAACATGAAATAAAAATAACTACAAGAGATATTTAGATTAGATTCAGGCACACATGTAGATTTTAACACTTTATAAGACCACAAATACTCTTTTTTATGGTGGTTCTATTAAGAAATATATGAAAAATGAATGCGTTACCTGCTGTAGACAGTTCTTTGAACAGTTTAGTTTGGAAAGAACAGCTGCATTTCCAAAGGCAGCTTGGGGCACCACTATCAAGATTTTTATAATATTTGTATCTAAATTAATGCAAAACTGACTGCAGTACACTCTAAAAATGAAATGTTGGATTTACTTAACCATGTTATGTGACTTGGTTCCACTTAACTGAGTTGAGTAAATTCAAAACAACATACTCATGTTCTTTGGCTAAAAAACTGGTATATTGCTTTGAATTTACTCAACTCAGTTAAGTGGAACCAGGTAACATAACATTGTTAAGTAAATCCAACATTTCATTTTTACAGTGTAGAAAAGGTTTACAAAACAGCAATTATATGATATTTGTCGTGGAAATCTTTATTTTACCTAGACATAAACATGAGATCCAAAAACAAAAAGTACTCTGTGAATGGTCAACAGGATTTATTACAATTGCAGACACACTCATGTCACACAGGGCAGTGGTACAAAATGCGTGTCCTGAGGCAGTGTCAACACGCATTTCTACAGCATGTTATCCAAACAGACAAAACTGGGCCAAGAAGTGAATGATGTTTGATAAACAGCAACAAGAATGATTACTTCTAAACAGATATTGTCCTGATCTTAAAACAATTTGTCCGAGAGAAAACAAAGATAAAAAGTAAAATCATAAAACATAATTACATTTTAAGGTAAGCAAAAGAGGTCACTGACTCTTGGCCTGAGAAGAAATGTTGGACCTTAAAAGAAAATTTATTTTTCCAAGAAGATCTTCTATAAAAAAGAGAAACATCTTGGTCTTGACTGCCTTTTCAATCGCAAGAGAATCAAACAACACTTCCCAGTGCAGCCCTTTTCAGATTCAAAATACCTTTGAGGAAATGTATTTTCAGATGCAGTAAACTATGCCGAGCTTCTGTACCACAGCACTGCACAACTAAATGTGACATAGATACTTTATAATGGTAAGGAATTTAAATATATGCCTGAGAAACACATAATGTTGCCCCTTTAATGTTTAAATGAATTTAGCTATGCTTTTGTTGATATGTTTATTTTTACAGTAATGTGGTTTATTTGTTGTATTGATTTTACAGTTTTATTTTATTGTTACAGATCTCTCTTGCAAATGAAATTATATTTCAAAGAGACTAACCTGTAAAAATAAAGGAAATGAAAATACAACTTCTAATTCCAAATGTAACAAATAAATTCAAAATAAGCCAAAGCCAAATGAGAAACTATAAATATTTCTTTATACCTTCCAATAAATCAAGCAGAAGTTTTGTCAGTTTGCTGATCAGGAGCATTCAGGTGTTTAATGTAGAAATGGGGAAAGACATCAGCAATGATCTGAGAAAATGAAATGTTACCTCCCATTATTCTGAAAAGATTTATAAGGCTATTACAAAACAATTTATAGATCTCTTTTTTTTTACACGACAGTAAACATGTTAAAAAAATCTGCAATGGGATAACTGAAAAGGAAAATTAAAGTGTAACGGTTCAAATTTTCAGTCTTACTGTAATGGTGAGGTGGGACCTAGAGCTGTGCATAAATACAAGTCCATAAAGCTACAAGAATTAAGGCAAAGACGTAAAGAAGAGTGTCGAAGAGTGTACTGAAGAGACGATTGGCTCATGCCGTTACTGGTAATGCTGTTTTTGAAAGCAAAGTAACCATGAAGTATTATTAGTTGTTTTCACACTCTGTTTTCCCACAAGCTACAAACCCAAAACCTCCCTGAAGCTCAGCAGGGAGGAAGACCTCCTCACTTTCACTGATGATAGACACGGTGCATCGCTCATATCCACAGAGTATCAGTCGTCCCAGTTAAACACTGCAGACTTCCACAACAGCAGCTCAGTGACACACAGCCTGATTTGCACCTTCAATGACAAAACAAAGCCCTTAGAAGTTTTTTTTCCTCCCTCTTTCATTCTCTCAAAATAAATGAAAGGCCTTGACAGAACGCGTATCCACCTTTGCATTTCATGCCAGAGTTTTAGGCTAGGGTCATTTTATTTGTGGAAAGAACCGATTTGTAGTCATTTGGTCCATTTTTGAAAGTAATAATATCTCCTGCAATGTCACCGTCAGAGTTTGTGTTGAGAATGACCATATGTTAACCCCTTCAGACGTTTACCTGTGTCATGTATCAGATTCAAAAATCCGTGATTTTCAGCAAAAAAATTAGTATTACTCACATGCAGAGTGGGGACAGCCAGAACGTGGGGCGGAGATAACAGCACCTGCAGCACAGAAAAGCAGGGACAGTGGCAAAATGGGTTGAGTGATGGTTAATTATTGTTTTTGTTTTGTTTTTGTTTTTTGTTTTTTTACAGCCTACAGGCTCTAAGACATAAAATCAAGTTGAAGCTGAGTTTTGCAAAAAATCTGTGAGATTTGAAAAAAAAATAAACCCTGAGATTGCCCTTGTGCTAAAATAATTATATAGCTCCATGCCTGATCATTCCTGTTCACACTGCCTTGACATTTCTAGTCTGTATCTCTTTGATAACTGCTGTATAGTCTGTTCTTGTGATTTCTAAAGACGCCGTGATGTCTGGGGACCTCGTTCCCATTCGATACCATTGTACAATTTGTCATTCTGTCATTGGGTTGGTCACGGACTTCGACCGGATGTAAAACCATTTCCTGTTCTGCTGTTTCTTCAGTGATAACTTGACAGACCCGCTGATCGGTTCTGCTCCTGTTGCTATTCATCTTTGCAAATGCAAACATTATAAAATCATTGACGACCAACCACGCAGCGCACCATCTTTTATTCATGTGTTTCTGCCTTTAGTGGATATTTCCACGACAGCCCTATATGTTCATGTACCTGCAAAATGGGGGGAAATCCATGTAATTCACAGACAATCCAACTTGATCTGGAATGAGGTGTGTGGATCACGACTGAAAGAACGAGATCCTGGATACAAGCTGCTGAAATTGGCTTCCTTTGTAAAGTGGCTGGGCTCAGCCTTTGTGATAAAGTTAGGAGCTCCATCCACTGGGGGTGCTCAGAGATGAACAGGTGCTTCTCCACATCGAAAGGAGTCCGTTGAGGTGGTCTGGGCATCTTATTAGGATGCCTCCCTTTCGAGGCATGGGCACGTCCTACTGGTAGGAGGCTCCAGTGAAGAACCAGGACTCTCTGAAGTGATTGCATAAATTCTCTGGCCTGTTCAGACCATAGATGCAGATAAACAGAAATTCAAATGAAAGTGACAGTTTTATAACTTTTTGTATTCAAATATTAGGTGATTCTTACAGACAGATTAGACTTAAGAGTCTTGTTTTTATATACACTCCAATATTTTAGATCTCTCTCTCTCTCTCTCTCTCTCTCTCTCTCTCTCTCTCTCTCTCNTCTCTCTCTCTCTCTCTCTCTCTCTCTCTCTCTCTCTCTCTCTCTCTCTCTCTCTCTCTCTCCTCAGTAATATGCCATAGGTGGGCTGGAGGGTTTTGAGTTACAGTCTCTAAGCTCATTCTGTATCTGAGACCAATCAGAGGTGATTTATTGCCCTTGCTAAATTTCTGCATGATAAAATAAGCAATATAATCCTTCCATTTCTGCACTTTGCTGCAAAGTTTATAGTTGAGCTGGTGCACAACTATAAACTTGAGCACTCATAAATCTACAGCATTTTCTTAAATTAGATTTTTTTAATACTTTATTTTAT
This sequence comes from Austrofundulus limnaeus, assembly GCF_001266775.1. Taxonomy (NCBI): domain Eukaryota; kingdom Metazoa; phylum Chordata; class Actinopteri; order Cyprinodontiformes; family Rivulidae; genus Austrofundulus; species Austrofundulus limnaeus. Next base: position 669,873 of record NW_013952405.1, on the reverse strand, counting down.
TTTATCACACTGCAGTGGTGGCTGAAGAAAAGCTTGCAGATCTATATTTTACTGTTGTTTAATTATTTAGTTGCAGTTTTTAACAAAATAGCAGAGAACACAGGATTCTCAGTGGTGCAAATTGCCATCTTTATTACTTGTACACAAGGTACAGAATGAGACAAACTGCATGGGGCTTGTCCTCAGGGAGTGCAAAGATGATGTTTTTACTGTGGTTTTAAGCTCATATATACACAGATGATACAGTGAATGGTTGAAAATAAAATAGCTGATAGACATAAAACCTATTTGTATCAAAATAAAGTACATTTGGTCCTATTTATTAGTAATTTATTGCAAGAAATGACTTAAAACATTAACTATCTGCAGTTAACACATACTGTACATTTTCAGCACAACAGTGTTAACTACATGCTTTTATTTTCTTTTATTAATGTTACTGTTTTTTTTATTTCTTCATGTTATGATTGTTATCATTCAGAAAGACAGTTTAGCCATGAGTTAACATAACCTAACAAAGATGTTTTCTGTCTGACAACATCCTTCGACATTTTGTGCTCAACAAGGAAGGCTGGTTATCAGTCGAAGACTTTAATGGAAAAAAAGTGGACAATGAAATAAATGAATGAGATGATTGAAAGCTTGAAAGATTCAAAAATTGACAAAAAGGGAGATTAGTAATGTCACAGAATGTGATTGTTCCATGTGTATATTCCTTTCACAGTGTGCTTTGCAAGGTAGGATTTTAGCACAGCTACCTAAAACAACCTAAATCTTTTTTTTTTCATGTGCTTTGCTCCAGCTGCCTTTTCTGATCCATGAAAGTGGCTTATCTTTTCTTTTGGATTATCTTTTCTTTGACTTTTCTCTTTTTTTTTCTTTTTGTTGAGGCAGTTGTGCGTTTAGCCAGCAGGGAATCAATGTCTCATCTTTTGAAAGCTCTTAGCAGTACTGAGCATTAGAAGCTATCACAGAGGGTTAGCCCCAATACATACAAGATATTGTAGCTTCAAATCAAACATCAAACACTGAGAATTATGTTTTTCTTCAATAAATACGACAGATTGTACAACCCCTGGCAAAATGTATGGAATCACCAGTCTTGGATGAGCACTCATTCAGACATTTCATTCTGTAAAACAAACTCAGATCAAAAACATGATACAATAATAAATATGCAAAGTGCAACTTGTTGGCTTTCAGGAACACTCATAGAAATGAAGAGAAAACATTGTGGAAGTCAGTGAATGTTACTTTTATTGACCAAGCACAGGGAAAAAATATGGAATCACTCAATTCTGAGGAAAAAAGTATGGAATCATGAAAAACAGATAAACAAAAGACCATTTAAAATGCATCACTATTATTTAGTTGCACCACCTTTGGCTTTTATAACAGCTTGCAGTCTATGGGGCATGGACTTGATGAGTGACAAACAGTAATCTTTATCAATTTGGTGCCAACTCTCTTTGACAGCAGTTGCCAGATCAGCTTTGCAGGTTGAAGCCTTCTTGTGGAGCATTTTTTTTTTCAATTTCCACCACAGGTTTTCAATTGAGTTGAGATCTGGACTATTTGCAGGCCATGACATCGACTGAATGTGTCTTTCTCCAAGGAATGCCTTCACTGTTTTTGCCCTATGATGCATTGTCATCTTGGAAAATTATTTCATCTCCTCCAAACATCTGTTCAATTGAAGGGACGAGAAAACTGTCCAAAATGTCAATGTAAGCTTGTACATTGATAGAAGAATGAACCACAGTCATCTCCCCAGTGCCTTTGCCTGACATGCAGCCCCATATCATCAAGGACTGTGGAAATTTGGTTGTTTTCTTCAGGCAGTCCTCTTCGTAAATCTCACTGGAACGACACCAAAACAAAGTTCCAGCATCATCACCTTGTCCAATACAGATTCTTGACTCATCACTGAAGATAACTTTCATCCAGTCATCCACAGTCCATGATTGCCTCTCCTTAGCCCATTGCAGTCTTGTTCTTTTTTGTTCAGGTGTCAATGATGGTTTTCTTTTAGCTTTCCTGTATTGAAATCCCATTTCCTTTAGGTGATTTCTTACGATTCGGTCACATACATTGGCTCCAGCTTCCTCCCATTTATGCTTCATCTGTTTAGTTGTACTTTTTCGATTTTCAAGTCAAATGGCCTTAATTTGTTTGTCTTGACGCTTTGATGCCTTTATTGGTCTACCAGTATGCTTGGCTTTAACAACCATTCCATGCTGTTTGTATTTGGTCCATATCTTAGATACAGCTGACTGTGAACAGCCCACATCTTTAGCAACCATGCGTGAAGAGTTACCTTCTTCGAGAAGTTTCACAATCCTCTCTTTTGTTTCAAGAGACATTTCTCTTGTTGGAGCTATGGTTCTTGCCACTCCACTTCGTCCAGCAGCCCTCCAAGGTGTCATGACTGCAGGCGTTTTTAACTGCAGACTAACGAGCAGATCTAATCTGAGGCAGGTGTCCATTTAGGGAAAGGAAACTGGATTGACTGGATGTGTCCTTATTTTCTACCTCCAATTTGAATGATTCCATACCTTTTTTCCTCAGAATTGAGTGATTCCATATTTTTTCCCTGTGCTTGGTCAATAAAAGTAACATTCACTGAATTCCACAGTGTTTTCTCTTCATTTCTTTGAGTGTTCCTGAAAGCCAACAGGTTGCACTTTGGAATGACCTTATTATTGTATTATGTTTTTGATCTGAGTTTGTTTCACAGAATGGAATGTCTGAATGAGTGCTCATCCAAGACTGGTGATTCCATTCTTTTTGCCAGGGGTTGTAATTGAGCTGTTGCGGTGGTAGAAGGGTTCTGACCTAAGTAGACAAAGTTCTAATGTGGAGACCCTCCTGTAACCACAGAAGTGGAACACAAATCTTTCAATAAACAAAATCAACATATATTTTTTTCTTGGGCTCTTAAGATTTCTGTTCCTGTTTTTCCATGTCTGTGACTGTTGGGTGGTGCTGGTGCCCCCCACTAATACTCACAAAGGGTGTCAAAAATATAGTGGAATAAACTCTTAAATCAATCAAAGAATTGAAGACAACAACTCAGGACAGTTTTGTTGAAGTATTATTTGACATATAAACAGTGCTGCATAATTTAAAAAAAAGACCCAATAACCCTAAAAAAACCAACTTTGTACAGCTATCTGATTACTTTTATACTGCCTTCACACGCCAAAAAATCCATCCATCCATCCATTTTTTTCCACTTACATGGGGTTGGGTCGCAGGGGCAGCAGTTTAAACAGAGAAACCCAGACTTCCCTCTCCCCAGCCACTTGGGCCAGCTCGTCTGAGGGAATCCCAAGGTGTTCCCAGGCCAGACAAGAAACAGAGTCCCTCCAGCGTGTCCTGGGTCTTCCTCTGGGTCTCCTCCCAGTGGGACGTGCCCGGAACACCTAAACAAGGAGGTGTCTGGGAGGCATCCTAACCAGATGCCTGAGCCACCTCAACTGGTTCCTCTCGACGTGGAGGAGCAGCGGCTCTACTCTGAGTCCCTCCCGGATGACTGAGTTTCTCACCCTACCTCTAAGGGAGAGCCCAGACACCCTGTGGAGGAAACTCATTTTGGCCGCTTGTGTCCGTGATCTCATTCTTTCGGTCACTACTCAAAGCTCGTGACCATAGATGAGGGAAGGAACGTAGACCAACTGGTAAATCGAAAGCTTCACCTTCTTGGTCAGCCCTCGCTTCACCACAACGGATCGGTACAGCGCCCACATCCCTGCAGACGCAGCACCAATTCGCCTATCAATCTCCTGCTCTATTCTTCCCTCATTCGTTAACAAGCCCCGAGATACTTAACGTCACAAAATCATATCCTCCTAAATTGCAATACATACTCATACAAGAAAACTCTGAGTCTGGCTGGCCCAGATGGCACTCATTCCCTGTCCACAACCTTAGCTTATTTGCATAATCCTTGTCAAAGAATGAACAATATTCAGCACCTCAGTGTCTCTGCACACAACCTTTTCCCTGGCCATTCCATTTCAAGAACACAAGGAACTCAATAATAAACTCACTTTTATTAAAAGACAGACAATATAAAAGGCTGAGAATGCAATCAAACTTACAACTGAGGAGAATCACAAGGAGACGCAAGGAATCACCAGGAGCATGTTGCCAGACTGCAACGTGAAACCAACATTGTTCTGCTGATGTGGAGATGGAAACAGACTGAATTAATAAACTGGGGCTGAGAAGTGAGAGTGAGCAAGAGCTTAACTGAGGGGAAAAAACTAACTGAGGCAGAGTGAATGGTGAGGAAGCAGGGGAAAACAAGGGAAAGAAACTAAACGCAAAGATCACAAAATAAGTCAAGTCCTAAAACACAAAAAGCTATTGACCAAAATAAGAAAAACACAAATCCTGATATAAGCAGTGAAAATTACATGGACATAATATGTAAAACTTTTATTTTGCTTACTTAAATCATTTTTTAATCCAGCAGCAGTCACCACTCTGGTAAGTCATGGTCTGAAATTGGAGTATTTTTCCAACTATCATTTGCAAAATGTTCTGTGAACGCCCACAGGCACAATCTGATCAATATTTATTGAATTGTTAAAATTTTACATCTCAGTAATGTATCATAGAATTTATAAAACATTGTTGTTTATTGGAGTCCGTTAAAGAAAAAAACACACAAATACACATAAAAGAGGGATTTGACTGAAAAAAAGAACAGAAATCAGCACTAACACTTCCATATTGTCTTGTAAATATTTCCATTTTGTCGTTACCAAATTGCACATATAGTGATGTTTTGTTTAGATGTTGAGGGTCATCTATAAAAAGCAGGATCTATTAAAAAGAAAAAAAAAAGAACAGGGTGTCACACTTCCATTTCCACCCAGAGGAAATGTGTATTTTCCATGTTGTTTTGATGTATATTGTGTTTTCTGTCTTTTATGGAGAGACGAGATGCAGGTCTTTCACCCTTAGAGCAGAGTGTGAATTGTCTCTGGTCTCAGCTGAATAGTGGCAAAGATTTTTTTTCTTCTAATCTGTGTTTTTTTATATCTCAGATGGAAGTCTAACAGCAAAAACAGGTAGTTATTCTTGTCCTTTTACATTTTCTGGATGGAGATAGAAGCAGATATGATGATGGCTGTAGCATAACCAGCAGGATGTCTTAAGTTTTTTTTCAATGATTTAAACTGTCTGAGTCAAAGTGTACCACATCTATTGTGCTCTATTTATACCAAATGACAAAAAAAATTTAAAAACATATTCTTTGGAAGATATAGATGGTATTGACAATGAAAAGTGGCCTGTCAGTTAGTGAACTCTTCATATTTGTTTGATTACTGCAGGGGTAGACCACACCAAACACTGTGAAACAACTATGTTGAGCCAGCATCATCCCCATCAATTGTCTCTACGCATCCTTACAAAGTGATTAGCATGGAGCAGCCAGAAAATTAATATGCCCTTACAGTTGTTGTCAACAACAAATGCTTCAGTTAATCTATTGCATCTAATTTCTTCCAGGAAGGTAATAATTAAGTCCAATTTGCACTAAATCATATGTTTTTAATCCAATAATAATAATAATAATAATAATAATAATAATAATAATAATAATAATAATCTGAAAGAAATTCATTTGTTTGACTTGTAAAAATGTACAACATTTTTTAACACTTTATGCCTTTTAAAACCAGACTGGACTTTGTTGTAAAGGCTGTTTTAACATTAAAGAAATTTGTAGCTGTAAAAGTATAATTTTGTCTAAAACTTTAGATAAAAAACAAACAAACTTGGGAATAGAAATAAAGTCCAAAAGGTCCAACCTTTTGTTCTTTTTTTAAAATAAGGAGCAACAAGTTGAAGATAGCCAAGATGTTTCACCTTATTTGTCAACGCTGAAAGAGACACCAGTTCAAACTGGTTTAAACAGCTTAGTATACAGAACTAACAACATACGTAGGTAGATTTTAATTACAAAAAAAATGTAAAAAGAAATTACAGTGCTAAAGTTAGCTGATCATATGTTCAAAACCTATCCACAGAACCCCACTTCAAAGGATCTAAACCAGGGGTCTGCAAACTTTACGATCTAAAGAGCCATTTCTGCTCCTCGGTTCACTAATAAAATGTGTCCATATTCAGAGCCGCAAAACAAGCTGCAACTGTAATTATCAACTAGTGGTCCGCCGGCCTTTTCAAGGTGTTTTCGGGAACCTTTACGGTCAGTGGAGGTAAGATTATAAAACTATAAAAAATATATTATTATATTATTTATTATTATACACATCAGGACAAATAAAAAGACCACTTTCATGTGAACAAGAAAAATACTGTATACAGTTTATACTGAATTTCATAAAAACCAGTACAACTGAATAATTCAGGCATATTTTTTTCTAATTATTGTTATTGTGTAGTCTTCAAATTATTTAAAGGTAATTCTGATGGATTTGAGAGAAAGATCATAGAAAGAAGTTGGATTATTTAAGTAAACAACAGGCTGGCATGAGCTAACAGGTTTTACTTTTGTATTAATAGTATTGATCACATATTTGCATATAAACTGATTTCTGTTGTGGGTATAAAAAAACAAACAAACAAATATATTCTGTTACGTTTGGTCACATTTTCAAAGAGCCATTACTGAGGGATCAAAGAGCCACATGTGGCCCCAGAGCCGCGGGTTGCAGACCCCTGATCTAAACTATGGCATCACTTTGATACACTAAGCCATACTTGGGCAACATTTTAAGGCACGACTGACTTTGATTATCTTTGATACCAGATCCTTTTATCATCACAAATTGTTGTGAAACACATCAGTCTGTTGTTGCACAGAGACAAGATGTAAAAGTTCCTGTTTGAACCATCACACTTCTGAAATATGCACATAAAAGATGTTGGACATGTTTTCAGAGTTAATACAGTAAGTGTTACTGCTCACTGTAATTTCCCCTTGGGATCAATAAAGTATCATTCATTCATTCATTCATTCATTCATTCATTCATTCATTCATACATTCATTCATTCATTCATTCAAGTATGCTGTGCAGCTCAACCAGGGTCAGCTAAAAATAAATGAATCAATAAATAAATAAAAACTACATTTTCACTCTGAGTTGTGCTCTTGATCTTTCAGAGGGGTTTTCTAACTTGTGCACAAACAGATTTGTGAGCCATACACAAAGTTTCACAGTTCCAGTAGTCCTGGGAAGTGGTAATTTCCCAGTTCCCGTTGGTAGACTGGAATGCCCCTCCAGCGGTTATATTTCACTCGTATAGTGGAAGAAATAAAACTGCTCCCAGTTTCGATTTCAAGATGGTGGCAGCTCACAGCTTTAGAAAGTTAACTCCGTAACTCTTACTGTTAATTATCTTTCTTAATTTTTTGTGCATGTTTAATCACTCACACAAGTAGTGTATTTTCTGTGCAGTACTGTGCGTATTAATATCAATGTTTATTTGCATGACATACGTAGTAGAGCTCTCTTTTTGTCATTGTTTATATTGTTAGCAGTGTTATAGCTAGGTTAGCAGCAACATTACAATCTCCTGTCGGCTAACTGGAATGCAGTTTCACATGATTTGTTGGGAAATGATGTCACTAGCATTTACCATTTCCGGGAATACGAAGTTAATGGAACAAGTAAGTAAGTGCAGGGCACGGTAACAGGTTGCAGACATCCTGCACTGAAATTCTAATTCTGGCACCTGAACAGAAAGCAAATAACTTGAATGTCATCAGTAAAGAGGTCCTCAATTGCAAAAGTTGCTGCCATTCATAAAGTGACCCAAACACTGAGTTTGATTTTTTTTTTTTTTTTTTTTTTGCTACAGTGGAAGATCACAGCAAGTAGACCAAAGAAAATGTAGCATAATTTTTGTGTTTGTGTGTGCTACCTGTTGATATCTTTAGAAGATATCAGGACTGCAGAGCATCTGTACAAATGGCTTTAACTTCGTCTTATTTGCATAAATTTCAGTCTGTAAACTTCTTTATATAAACGTTACTTTAAAAACTCCCTAACTTGGAATAATGAACATACTTATTCTAAGCAAAATCTGAATCAAAGTTTTAGTAACTGAGTTGAGAAAACATTTGAGTTTCTTGTGTACAACAATTAAGTATGACCATTATTAGTTTATTCACAGATTAAATTAGATAATTCCAGACCCATAATAAGTAATGTTTTTCAAGTAGTAAAAGTGTCTTGAGAAAATGCATGAACTGTTTGAAAAAGCCTTGGTTTTTGTATAGTTTCTTTTCTTACTTTCTTTTTCTCAGACTAATATTAAATGACACTGCAAGGAGGGTGAAAAAACTTATTTAAAAGCATTCAAATGTACGACCTTCAAAGTCATTACTTCTTTTGCAGTAATATAGACGTAACTGCTGAACACTGTCTGCTGGAAATAAGAACTGTCATTTTTGAAGTTCAAATGTACTAAAATGCTAACAAAAATGTCATTTGTTGAATTATATTCGAATAAATTATGAAGTACTTATGGGGTTTTTATTTATTTGTACTCAAACTCTTGGTTTGACTTAAGCACAGTACACTGAAAAAAATTATAAAATGGAGATACAAAGAAGATTGGTGATAAATCCAAGGGTAGCTTCTGATGAGATAAGAATCACCACTGATATTAACTCACATTTTAATGCAGCCAGGAGCCAAAAGCACAATCATGTTCTATTGTTTGTTGACAGAATAAAAATGTGACGCCAAGCAAGTCTGACCTGATTGAACCACAATGGTGTGAAAAACATCTGATCAAAAGACATATGAAGCATTTGGTTTCTTCGTTGTAGCTAGGAAAATCATTTATACAAAGAGCTGTTGCCTCTCAGCAAGAAGGTTCCCAGATCTAATCCCGGCCCGGGTACCTTTCTGGGTAGAGTTTCATGTTTTCTCCGTGCATGCGTGGGTTTTCTCAGAGTACTTCAGTTTTCTCCCACAGACCAAAAACATGAATGTTAGGCCAACTGATAACTCTAAATTGTCTCAAGGTGTGAGTGAGAGACTGTTTGTCTCATTTGTCTCCATGTGTCCCTGTGACTTGCGACCTGTTCAGTATGTCCATACCTCACAGTGACTGCTGGATATGTGCACCAGTGACTCCCATTCACCCTGGAGGAAGAAGGAAGAAGCAGATAAAAGATAAAAGATAATGGATGAAATATTCAAATGAAAATAAAGCTGCACTTGGTCACATACAATGATTATTGTTGACATTATTTGTTGAGGTGTATTTGATAAAATGTGTGGTTTCAAGTAGTTGAAACTTTCCTATTTGAAAAACAATTCGTGTTTGTACTCATTTTACTGAGGTGGTCCCAAATAATTTGTTAAGGTTTGTGGTTTGGTTGTAGCAGAATTCAAGTGCAGACATTTAACAGACTAGCCTGTCTACACTACTATGGATATTTTTTAACTAATAGTTATTTTTTCCTGAAATAGCCATGCAAGAGTATCCTTATATGTGACAAATCAAACAACAAAAAAGAACATACAGTACTTTGTACATGGCTAACAATACAGCAGATCACTAGGATGCATGAAGCAGTCATGATCGCATATTTCAAAAATTCGCTGGTGGGCAGAAAGAAAACATCCACCATTTCATTTATATACGATATCTCTTATTTTTTAACCTTCTTGATATCTGCCATTTTTTTCAATGATCTACTTACGCAAGCGCGGAAGACATTTGATCACAGCTGTTCTAGTGCGTTAATTTCACACAGATGCCAGAAACCTTGGATTCTAAAGGTTGCAGTGTCAAAGAAAATGACTGCTGCTGTTCTGCTCAGAACAGCTGAAAATCAGCAGAATTTACACAGTTTCACTTAAAAAGAATGCTGTGTAAAGAGGGCCAAAGTATGTATGGAAGCAGTGTTGTGAAAATACAAGAGTAACCAAAACTACTCTATGAATGAAATGCAATAAATACAAAAAAAGGATTTATTTTAAAAACTAAATTCAAGACCCAAAAACTAGGACAAGCTTAATTAAAATTATAGTTGAAATATGCCTTGATCAACTTTTGAGTAATCTTCTCTCTAAATTTTAAATTTCAAAGCTAACCAAACAAAGCTAACAAACACTGGAGCGGTACCAAAAAAGAAGGGATTTCCCTGATTGAACTTTTATTTTCATGTTTGCTGATTGAACTTTTATTTTCATGTTTGCTCATTTTTCGTCTTTTTTGTTTGTTTTTGTCAGAATTTGGATCATGGCATGTCTTTTGTTGTTGTTGTAGTTGTCTTTGTGTCAGGGACAAAGAAGGATTAGAGTCCTGCTTATCAGACAAGGCAACTTGTGTGTTTACATCAAACAGGAAACAGGATGGCAAACAGGATGATACAAATGGTTATATGTCATTCTCACTATTCTTATCTATTGACCTCATGGCCTCGTTCACACTCCTCACCCAGCATAATGGGTCATTAAGGACAGAAATAATTGTGCCACAGTGGAGTGGAATCATACCTGCAGATGCAGCCAGGAGGATTGAACCAGTCATATCTGGAACAGACACAATCGGTTACATTTCTGTAAAAGGCCTTACACCTTTGTCATCTCTGACACCACGCACTAATGGAGGTGATAAAACACCCATCTCCATCTGTCACACTCCTCCCCAAGCTCTATGAAACATTCCGAAACAGAGCATGGCAGGATGGAGCACCCCTACCACCTCACTGCTCAGACAGTCCAACATGGTGGTCCTCTGGGGGTCCAGGAAAGTGCACTATAGTTGAAACATGACAAATACAATCTGGGATAAAAACCAGAGGGAAAGAAAAGTCACACGTGAGGTGGGAGCTCTTTGACAAACATAAATACTGGTTGCTTTTGAGTTCGATTTTACTATTTTAAAGCTTGTCAACACTCACCACCTGAGGTGAAGGTGAGTGAAAATGTTTATGCCTGTGTCTGTTTGTGTGCAGGTGTGTGTTATTATTACCATTCTGCAAAATATATCATAAACCATTTAGATGGATGGACAGGAAACTAGCTTTCTGGAGTTAATTATGTTCAAGACGTTGGCCACAGCTAACTATCCATATGTAGAAAACACAACAATGGCTATAATTCAGTCAGTATGACAGATATTGACTTGAAATTTGATGAGAGGTAATCAAGAATTATTCCCAACACAAATAGAACCTGATATACTGTAACATATTATCATGCATGTCATTAAGGCCATTTCAAGGCTGAGATCCCTAGGAAAAATGGGACCTGGTGCCCCCCTAAAACCTGAAAGACCACCAGCTCAAGGTCAGGAATCACAACATAGACACAACATTTATTGTGCTTATCCACACTATAAGCCAACAAAAAAAAAGTCTTTTGAGAAATGGAGTTTGAACGAAAGTTCAACTCTGGAAGTCTAATATCCTCACCTGCTCCTGCCGACCTCCACGTCTCAAGCCCAGCTGTGCCCAGTCAGCTCCCAACTGCCAGCGAATGAAAGCCCATCGTCTCAGTCGCCCTGTCTGCATGCCAGCTGACTGCCAACCTACCACCATCCCCTCCTCCACCCTTCAGCTTCTGGTATCCGAGGGTGCCCCTCTCTTTTAACCTCCACCACCAGTGTCAGGCCCCTGTGTGTGTGTGTGGGGGGGGGGGGGGGAGGACTCCTACCCCTTAACTTAAAGCAACTCTTATGAGATTACAGCATCACTCAGCACTCTCGTCGTCTTCCGGGGTCCGAGCGCCAAACTCTGATGCCATTTATGTCAATAACCATGTTGGTCCAGTCATGTCAATAAACCTCCTAATTTCAGTCTGTCTTTGTGTGAGTACTTCCAGGTTGAATGATATTTAGCTTACTTACATTTGAACATCTTGAAATCCCACTACAATCCACTGACAAAAACACAGTGTAGTGCAGGCTACATACATTTAAAATGTCTTTGACATGAATGTTCTTCACATACAAAAAGTCAAATAAACATCTTTATATTTAAGAAATTTGGCACATTACACATGATTTTACCCATTTTGTCACATAACTGGCATATTTTCATTTGAACTTGACTCAGCCGAAGTGAAACAGGAAGTGACATCAAAGGGGAACTTGGTCTTTGTTTATTGAAACAATATTTTTTGAACTCTGACTCTTCTTCATCTCTCTCTTATAGTGACTTGAAATAATCTAACAGATTCTTCTATATAGTCTGTGTTGTCAGTCAGTACAGCAACTCTTTGTACATGCAGACATTCACCTTTTCACTTCCTGTTACGTCACATCTGAATTTCCCAACAACTTGTTCGTCTCAGTGGCATGACTTTCTTTTTTTTTTTTTGCAATGTTATCAAAGTTATCTTTCCAAAAATGACTTTCTATTTATTACAAAAAATTGATGTCACAGGTACTTTAAAATGGGTGTAAAAAGCACAGCCACACACATAAGATTAACGTTGGTTATCATGGCTATCGTGCAAAACATCAAAATCTGGTGTTTGCAAGTTTTGAATTCAGCAAACACTTCTGCAGTGTCTTCCAAAGACCAGCAAACATTTTGCTCAATTGAGATAAGTGTCAGGCTTAGAGAAATCTGTGATCTCAATGGGATTTGACTGGTAAATAACAGTATATAAAAAAAATAAAAGGTCCTATGAGATTATTTTGGTTCATGCTGGACCTTCGTGTACATTTAGAGGGAGAAGACCCCTTGAGGAGGATTCCAGTAACACTGTTGTTGCACTTTCCTGCATTGACCAAAGAATTTAAATGGTCACTCACACAGCTTGTCATTGTCATGATTGACATAATTACAGTATTTGTTGTCTGGGGGCCCTGGTCAGCTTGGGACACTGGGCAATTGCCTGGTTTGACAGCTCTGTTGCAATAAGCCTGCATACTATTGTTTCTCTACAAACTTAATTATTTTTAACATAAGATAAACATACTAAAATTCTAATATTGGTAACATTCACTAATATTCTGGCATAAAAATTGACAGGCTTCATGTATTCCTTTAATAGATTTGTTTTGTTTCTTTATGTTTTGCAGCACTGAGTATTGCGAATGTAACTGCCTAACCAATAACAGGGCTCTCAGCCCAAAGAGTTACCTTATCAAACAAGAGAGGTCAATCCGTTGCTGGAGTCCTGACGTCTGGGGCAAACAGATTAACAGCCGAAAGAAGTTATCATAAGATATATGAGTACTGGACAGCGTCAAGGTGAAACAGATATAAATAATTAGTCCATAACAAAACAAAAATCAGGCAGAAGCAACAATAAGGCAGAATAGTTATGATGTCCAATTACAATTATGTTGAACACATGATTGTGAATACGAGTTTTCAAAAAGGCCAAAGGAACTTGCTTTGACACAGAATGTTCTGCTTAAAAATACACTTGAAAAATACACTTTTTTCTGTTCCCAAAAAAATAAAATTAAATTAAATTCAGCAACATCTGAGGTTGGCTGACATTTCTGTGAGTCGTCAACTAAAGTTATTTTTTTGTATGCCAGAGATGTGAAAAACAATACTTCATTAGAATTAGGCAATCTGGAGGGATGACTAATGTCCTCACATCTCGGCTGATATTTTCAAGTCTTCGAGGTAAATGTCAAGAGTAGTTTTTATGCATCTGTCATGTCATCTATCACTATCAGCTTGGATGTGGCTGCTTTTTACAAGGTCCTGCATTATGAAAGGATGAGCAGAGACCTCTTCCATTTTGCATCAAACCTCAAGGCTAACATTTTCCGCCTCGCTCTTATTCAACGCCTTCAGCTCCAGCAGATTTCTTTAACAGGGAGAGGATTTTAGTCCTGATTTTATTTTCTGAAAAGTCCAAATTTAATGCAAAGAATTAGCTTTTTGCCATTGTATTTCAATAATAAACTTGTGATTATTTAAGAAAAGACTTGACTGAGTTTTGCCAAAAGCAAGTTGTATTTGAAATGTTGCATATGAAGGGGTAAAGTCATTGGGCCATCCATCAATCCAACCATCCATCCATCCATCCATCCATCCATCCATCCATCCATCCATCCATCCATACATCCATACATACATCCATCCATCCATCCATCCATCCATCCATCCATCCATCCATCCATCCATCCATACATACATACATACATACATACATACATACATACATACATACATACATACATACATACATACATACATACATACTTACATACATCCTGTTTACCTGTTTCTTCTTTTCAGGGTCACAGGGGCCACTGGTGCCCATACAGCAGTCACTGTGTGAGGAGCAGGGTGTTCCCTGGATGGGCCATAAGGACAGGTCACAAGTCCATCAAGACCATCCTGTGATCACCGGTGCCGGAATGGTGGCAATGACCCCCTGCCAACCCCCACCCCCACACACACACACACACACACACTTTACGGCCCTGCCCATCAGCTGGTCCCACGGGCATTTACAGGCTGCACCCAATGCTGACAAAGACTAACACAGACTAAACCGACAGCATTAAGATCAGGACTAAATCTGTTTATAAGTCACCAGATCCACATGGCTCGGTTTTGTTGATCATGAGCCTGCCTGACACGTGCAAAAAAAACGTTTTGGCTCTGATCCCATCTGGGTCAACCAAATCGGCTTAAAAATAAAATAAGAATTTTGTATTTTGTGCCACATCTCTGGCCCAAACCTGTGCGCAACCATCCGATCTCCTGATCCAAGCTGACGGGTATGGAGAGCCGTTTTAGCCAAAATTAAATAAATAAATAAATGGGTGAAATAAATAAAAAAAATGAGTAAAATAAATCAAAAAATGAAGAAAATGAGTGAAATAAATTAAAAATTTGTTAAATAAATAACTTAGCTTTTTCA
>NW_013952405.1:646555-652755 GCF_001266775.1 Austrofundulus limnaeus | reverse complement strand
CCATTTATTTATTTATTTAATTTTGGCTAAAACGGCTCTCCATAGACGGGTTGTGGAGAGAAAAATAAAAACAAAGGAGCCCATGATCCTTTACAGGTCCGGTCCAAATGCTCACCTATATTTGGCCCAGAGCAGATAACTTTTCCTGCCATTGTTGACAAATAATTGCATGGAGTTTGTCATTATTGTTGCTGTCCAAACGAAGCTGCAGTTTGTTGCTGCACTGCTGACAGGTTGCTTTGAAGAAAATGCTGCCAGACGAGGAACTGTGTTATTTTCTTTATTTTCCCCCTCAAAATAAAATGTGTTGTTAACTAAATTACTTAAATTGTTTGCTTTACTCACCATCTCTTGCATAAAAATAGAGTTCCAGCACAAGTTTCTGACCCACTGTTCCAAACTCCACTGTGGATATTATTTCCATGTGTTTAGTTTTTTTCATGGTCATTTATAAAGAAGTTAGATTTACTATGATCATCATTAAAACAATCACAGGTGAAAACTTCATTATTTAATTGTTGCTTGAAGATCATATCATATTGTTGCTTGATGACCATGATCAGTCACATGAGTTTGAAAAGAGCGGCCTTCCATACGGGGTCCGCTGAGGGGGCTCGTCAGCCGCGTGCAGCAAGGACAGACGTGCGGGGGGTACCCGGCGCGTCAAAACTGGACGCAGACGGTCCCTGCACAAGCGTCAATATGTTGACGAGTCCGACACCTGCATATTTAGGAGAAATTGGGGAAAAAAACTTAAACATTAAACAAAACATGTTTTTTTTTTTTTAAAGGGTCAGTGTGTGACTGTATGGCTGCCTGCTTGGGAGCACAGCTGTCTCCCTAGTTGTGGTCGGTGGAGTTGGGGGTGGATGTAGTTAATGGTAGTTGTTTGGACTTCAGATGATGCAGTTTGTTACTGCTTACACATCTATGTAAAGCAAAGATATTTCAGTATTTCCTCCAGTTGTAAAAGTCATTTATAACATGGACACATGTAATTCCAGTTATGGTCTAAATCCGCAGAAGAGGAAAAAAAATCCTGAAATTGTTCGTTTGCTTTTAATTTCCTGAGAAGATGCCTACTTTACATCTGACAGACAAAGTGAGGATGTAAAAAAAATCTAAATAATAAACAGCAGGAATGTAACAAAATATCACATAATATTGTTTGTTTAGCCTTTTAAAAAGGTAATGTAGTCAATAAACAATAAGGGATCTTTTGTGACTTTTTGTGGGCTTTGTATCATGTTGTTAATGAACGGTGGTTAATTTCACAGGATTATGCTTTTTTGTTTTGTCTCCACATGACTCCTTGTTTATGTTTTTGCTTTGTCTTTATCTGGCTCATAATTAATGGTTTTATTTTTACAGCAAGTGTTAATTATTGGAAAAGTTTTCAACTAAAACAATTTTTAGCTCAGTTAGATTTTTTTAACATGAAGTGAAAATCTGTTTTATTTATAGTTCTAAAAGTATGATTTTAAAGAAAATTAACCAAAAATGATCAATTCTGATGGCATCATTGCAAAATACTGACAAAACCTACAACCAGAAAAAAATGAAATATATACGAAGAAGTTTAATATACTTGTTTGTACAATTAAATTACTCATATTTTTTATAGAAAATTTCTGTTTGGGGTGTTTCAGACCTCCATAAGCCTGCATGTTTAAGGAGACATATGATGTTTTTAAATGCTTTTACACATTTAAATCATTCAGTTGGGGTCTATATAAAGTGGAACTGCAATGCTTTGGTCTGAATTCCTCCTTATTGTAACTCCACGAACCCCTTTTCTGAGTTGTGTCTCAGATCAACTCATTTTGAGGCTGTCTCATTAAATCCTAATGAGGCACTTCACACAACGCCCCCCTCAATTTTCCAGAGAGGTTCATTGTATCTCGACAGAGAGTTTAATGACTACATGGCTGCGCAGAAACATTTTATCTACAAATTAATTAAAAGGTGTGAACAAGGAAAGACTTGTCCATCCAGCTGTTTGTGTTGGAGCCAAAGTCTGACCCAAACAGGATGCAAAAATATTTACGCAAAACAAGGAAAAACTAAATTAAAAATTTCTGCACTCCAAGTACACAAAAAATGTATTTAATGGCTACATAAGTGGATTGTGCATGACACGTTCCCTTTAACACAAGTTATTTTCTCTGAATGGTGTGACAGAATTTTTAGATTTTTCAAGCATCTCATAGTAAGGAGGGCAACTTTTTAGGCAGTGTGTCTGGTGCTTGATAATGGCTTCAGTTGATGTGGATAAGTCTAGAAAAAAAATCACAGTGACAGCCCCACTCTGAGCTTCTTTTAGATGACTGAGCTCATTGAACTGCTTTCTGTGTGAGAACTCAGACATTCCACTTATCCATCCATTTTCCAAACCTACTCTGTCCTGTTCAGGGTCACAGGTGATGAGAGTCTGTTCCAGCTGTCACTGGTAGAGAGGCAAATTGCATCCTGGATAAATTACCAGTCACAGACCTGAAACAGAGGCACACAACCACACACATACACACACACACGTTTGTTCTTGAACCCCGTGGGGACTTTCCATTGACTTCCATTAATTTTTTTCTAGACTTTATAGCTTAACCCTGATTATATGCCCTAAAATAACCTCACAGGTACTTACCTGACCCTAAAACTAACCTAAACCTTAGTCCTAAACCCAAGCCCCCACCTGTAATTTGCACTTGGACCCGTGGTGACCTGGCACACAAGTTTGCAAAGTGATCCATTAATGTTACCTATAATTTAAGTTCAGTGATGACTTTAAATCTATTATTGAGGTGTTTTTAATCAGTTAAACTGTGTTTTAATGACAAGAATGAGGAAACTGAAGCTAGTAAATTACAGAAATTGGTCAATTCAAACATTTTAAGTACCGCTTCTATTATTAGCAAGATTAAAATGTTTATTATTTTTTTAGAGTTTCAGTGTTTTCTGCATAAAAACAGTGCTTCATGGGCAGAGAACCAACTTTTAACAATGGAATCATGGAAAGAACAATTGGTCATCTGTTAATTTATTCATGTTATTACATGACATTTTCTTGACTTTTTAAAGCAGACTGACTTCAGGTGGCAGTAAAAATAACCCAATACTTAATCCATCAATACTTAATCCATCAATACTTAATCCATCAATACTTAATCCATCTCCATGTCTGTTGATGTGTGAGCTGAGAGTCAGAGGCAGATTCAGCAGGTAGAATTCTGTCAGGTGAAGGAAACATCGCACCAAGAATTATAAATGTTAAAAACACAACACTTCAACATTTGTTTTATTTTCTATGACATCATATCTCCAATAGAAACTGAACATTTAATTTACAACCAGCGCTTCTTTTTATGTTTTATTGCGAATGAAGACTTTAATCGCCTCTTTTAAATACATTTCTATAAAATTCATACAAATACAGCATAAAAATGTAAGTCATACAAATGTTGCCTCAGTTACTTTTTAATGTCACTGAGTCAAACTCTGAATGAAGTTTTCAGTTCTGGATTTTCAAAATAAAAGTAAAACCTAATTTCCTTTCATTTGACTTTAATGTTGCATTCAAAGACAGTCTGGTGGTTTTTAAAGTGTTTGGTTCTGACCTCCGTGAGTTCAGGAGGCGCTGGACTATCAGAGAACAGAACCAAAACTTTCTAAGAGAAAACACAGAAAGTTCTGATAATAAACTGATAATCTCTCTAGTTTTCTTTATTAGATTAGATTATAATGAGATTACAATCAGCAGGTCAAAATGTCCTGAAAAACAGATTACAGTGCTCGTTTTATTTTTCCAGGTCACACTATCAGCTGATCAACAGCTTCAGCAACAGAAAGGAGCTATAAAAACCTCACAGCACCCTACTTCCAGCAAGTGCTACTGCTACTGCTTGGACCAAACACCACAAGGTAAAATCACACACACACACACACACACACACACACACACACACACACACACACACACACACACACACACACACACACAAAGGTGAATTCAGGCCTGATTACATTTTTCTTCAACTATAAAGTTTTGGCTTTTAAATAAAGCTATGTCAAATTGTTGGTTTTGGTACATTTTGAAACTGTTTTATTATGAATTGTTGATTTATTTTGACACCAAGTTTCTGTGTGAAGAGCAAAAACTGTGATGTTTCCACAGATGTCTTCAGCTCTGATCTTCACGTTGCTCCTCTCTGGTTTGGGGATTGGAGGAAATGTAGGTTTGAAATACTATTTAATTAAATTGAAGTTGGTTATAAGTGGCTTTAATGTTGGTTATTTTGATAAACTTTGAATCGGTGCATGTTTACCTCCACAGATATTTGCTGATGCAGAAGAAGGTTGGTTCTTTTCTCATTTTTGACATGTTTTTTCTTTTTTAAATAAAAAGCTTCTTAAAGATGTTTTCGAACCAAGCAGACGTTTGCTGTCAGATTTAAAGATAAAGTCTATTATTTACTGTATTTATGTCTGTTTAATGTCATCCCCATTGTTTGATTTAAAAAAAGAAAAGCTCTAACCCTCCTGTATAACTGGTTGAAACTGTTAACATGACTGCAGGATTTTTAGGCCCCTACGGTGCATTCTGGTGGGGAAACAGGTGATTTGGGGGGGACATACCTGTCCCTGTGGCTGTGGCTGCAGGAGGAGCCCGTCATCTAGTTCTAATGAGGACACAAACCTGATGTCCATGTCTTCTTTTCATCTACAGCCAGGGTCAACAAAACTAAACAACCTTAATGCAAACAAAACAACACCTGTTGTTGTTTATGCTTTATGCTAGGATGATTTTGGGTTAAATTATTAGCATTAAACACATCTAAATACTGCATTTTCTCTTTCTGTCGTGTGTTGGTTCCTCTGAAGCACCTTTAAACAAACAGCTGACGTTTGGTAGCACCATTTTTATGCTGTAGACACAGTTAGATAAATAAATAGTTGTATTTCATACATTAGGTTATAAAAAATAGTTTTTATATGTATTAATTTGTTTTCCATTGTTTGGACAGTTCCGTGTTTCGACGGGCCGTGTGGCTTCCCACGCTGTCCTTACAGATGGACGCTGCATGAAGGACGCTGTTACCTGTTCAGAGGAAGTGAATCTACCTGGGGCGACGCTGAGGTTCTACTCTTTAAATCTTCATTGTGTTTGGGTCATATGTTGGTCTGAATTCACACTTTAAAGGTTGAAACTTTTTAGTTTTGAACCAAGAAAGTAAAGCAGAGCTACAGAAGACAGGTCAGGGATGTTGGTTTTTCACATTATTTTCAGGGATCAAAAGTACGTTTTCTTCCATTACTTGTTCAGACTCTTCAACACCGCACGATGTATGTTCAACTCTTTCCACAGACCTTCTGCAATTTGTTTAAAGCACACTTGACCTCCATTCAACGACCAGATCAGTACAGCTTCCTGAGGGAATTCATTAAGAACGCCTCAGGAACCAACACCAGAACCTGGGTCGGAGGCACCAACGCAGTACAGGTGAGGAATTTGTCAACAAATACATATGATTAAAACTCCTGAGATGATTTAGAGTTAGGAAATATTATCGTCAAAGATCTGACATTTAAAACCTTGTTTTAACAGAACGACCTGTGGATGTGGACCGATGGTTCCCCCTTCACCTTCACTGCCTGGGGTTCAGGAGAACCAAACAACGTGGATGGAAAAGAGCACTGCATGGAGATCAACCTGAGAGGTACCAAGATGATAACATCTCTTTAAACAAATGAAGCCATTGGGAACGACTGAGTTTATGTCTCTTTAACTGAAATAATACATTAGACGTTTTATCTGTTCAGTCTTTAAGCTCAGGAACAATGTCCTCCTGCGTCATTACCCCCACCAAGAGGGTTATGGTTTTGGTATCAGTGGTTTCTTCACCCGTCTGTCTGTCTGTAACCATGGTTAATCACCATTAACCCATTAACCATCAATGTACCGCCCAGTTTTTTGGTTACTTCCTGCCTCTTTATACCCTAATCCTCAGGGACATAATAAGATAAGATAAGGTAAGATAAAACTTTATTGATCCCACAGTGGGTAAATTTGCACATTACAGCAGCTCAAAACAGGACTGAGTGAGATTGAATAAAGAAAGATAAGGAAAAACAAAAACACACTAGTGACATACTGTAGTATAACAATGTACATATACCTAGTACAGTACATAAATGAATATATA
>NW_013952405.1:642718-644535 GCF_001266775.1 Austrofundulus limnaeus | reverse complement strand
CCCCATGTACAGTGCTTTATCAAACAACAGACAAAGCTGTTTCATTTTTTCTGAAAGAATATCTGATTCTGCACACACGACATGTTGGATAAACCCCAGATTCTGAGTGTTCAGGAGTTTGCAGTGTGTCTCAGCTGCTGTTTGCGATGAGACTCAGACAGGAAGTGGTCTTCACGTCTCGTCCAGCCCATCGTGTGCCGATAAAACTTACAGAAAAGTTCTTCTCCAGATAAATGAAGAACCGCTGGAACATTGTTCTGTCCTAAACGTTACCCTAAAGCCGCTTCATACATATAGAACGACACTTTTGTTTTAGCGAGACGCGCATCGCAACTTGGGAGAGGACAACTCGCATGCCTGTTAACAGGTAACAGCAGGTACAGGAAGAGGATGGTGAGATGGAGGAAGTTCAGGTGAGGTCTGAAATTAGTTTAGTGAAATATGTATTAGCTTGTTGATGCTTTTAAACATTTTTTATCATGAGAAGAACTGGTTCATTGAAGAGAGAGGAGGACAGGTGGAGCTTCAGGATGTGAGGTCCTGTTTAAAAACCATTTTAATTATAATAGATCCAGAAGAGGACTGATGTCAGGTTGATTTGTTTTATTATTTCCACAGTCATAAGGGTTTGGGTTAGGTTGTGATTAGGTTGTCAGCTGCAGAACAGCGCCCCACTATAGAGTTCTGTACATTTATCTGGTGGAATGCTTCTCCATAGTGATCAATACGTGGATTTTTTTCTTGTTTAGTTTAAAATGAGCCATCTTTAGTCTCAGGAGCTGTACCTCATCTCTGAAGCCATTTTTTTATGTTTAGCAGCAGCAATGCAGTGACTGCACAAAGGAGACAAGAGGAGAGGAGGTACAGAGCTGGAGCTCTTGAAATAAATTAGTGAAAACTTTTACTGTAAGTTTTACTGTAGGTTGTGTTGTAAACAGAGCTGACAGAATATGAGATGTAATGCATACATCTGTAAATCAGTTGTATGCAAAAACCTTAACTGATACTTTTTTAGCTTCTGTAAGTTACTTACTGTACATGTTGATGACATGCAGGGACATCAGAGGCAGGAAGTCAGTGAGGGAGAGACAGGAGCAGACCAACAGGTAAGAGAGAGGAACACAGAACAGATATTTTATATTAGAAAATCTTCTGATGGCAATAATATTTGTAAATATTGCAATGATGTTGTCAGATGTGATCCATGTCTTTTTTTCTTTCCTCTCTTTCTAATCTGTACTTCCTATTTCATGTTACTTTTTAGTATTTTTGGTCAGGTGTGAGCTTTTGCTGCCATGAGACCCTGTCCTACTGGCTAAGTATTTCATTAGCATGAAAAATACAACTTCAAACCTCTTCAAGTACATTAGTCAACAATTATTGTGCATCAAGAAGTCCTTTGTCGTATGAATATTGTGCACACTGACGTTGTCATGACAATATATTTGTTATGTTGTTCAATCCTATTTGACTCGAAATATTTTGTTGGGTGGTGTACCCACATCACCGCTTTTCCAAGAAAAGATGCAGTAGCATTTTGTGCATGCTTTGCAGTGTACAGTTGATTTATTTCTGCTCAGACTATGTACAAGTATGTCAGGTTTCCAATATTATGTGTCCCCTCTCAATAGTAAACTCATTCCTACACCCTTGGCTTCAGGTTAGTTAACTCAGAAACACCACAAGCAGAGGATGCATTGAAAAATATGTATTTCAAACTATAAGAAAACTTATACTAGAACTAATAAAAACTAAACTAAACTAAACTAAACTAAAACCAAGCATTAAACAAACAATTAAAACTAACAAAAACTAGC
>NW_013952405.1:630602-641528 GCF_001266775.1 Austrofundulus limnaeus | reverse complement strand
CACACACACACACACACACACACACACACACACACACACACACCAAAAAACATTTTAGACTGCTGGAGGAAACATGGAGCAAATCCGTGCATCACAACGATAACATGCAAATTTCCACACAGAAATACCGTAGTTGGAATTTGAACCTGTGTTGCTACGAAGCAAATGTGAATTCCATCCAATAAGATCAGCGAAACAAGCTGCAGCTCTAAATAACAGCTTTGTTGAATTCACACGACACCAGGTGCTTTGGGTGGGATCTTTAACACCATGTAGATAAAACTGTGATTTGTCATGGATAACATGAATTGTTTTGCCCACAACCATGCATGTTGAAGTTTTACACAAAGATGTTGCTCAGTTGGTTAGCGCTCAACGTATGTGTTAGGGATCACTCGTAGCTAATACCACACTAGATTGTAGCGTAATATCAGTAAAATGAACTGAGAAACATTTTGGTAATTGTTGTTAGCTGTTGCTGCCTGTTAGGATCTATGATCCTGGCTCCTGTCTCTGCCCCTGCTGCGGATGCTGTTGGTGGGCGGTGCAGGTTGACAGCTGTCTCTCGTGACGGCTGAAGTATTTAAGACTGAGTGAAACCATTAATGGATTGTTGATTGCCACCAGGGATTAGCTTACAGCCCCTGCTCATGTAGCAGTCTTCCTTGGTTTATGTTTACTTAACTGTCCTCAATGGCTCCATGGTACTTCTTGTTGTCATCACCTCTGGGAAACGTCTGCTGGAACACAACTTGCCTACCTTCAACGCCAGCATCTTAATTGCCACCTCACCTGAAAATCTTCCACAGAACACAGAGCCATGGATCCAGTCACTTCCTCAAACGGAAACAAGCAAAACCAAAGTAAGAATTAGATAACAATCTACTTGGAGATATTTAAATTCATCTCTAGCTGTCCTCCACTGATCCTCCTGCCCCCTTGTAAATAAACCAACGTGCCTTTATTACTCCCGGCTCTTGATTTTCTTGTTTTCTGAACACTAAGGTCTGGTTTGAAAAAGTATGCACTTTAAAAATGACACAGCCATACGAAACTGGGTTGATTGTAAAAGGTGAGTTGTAAATGTCGATCCAATCACTTTGAGGGTTTAATTAAAAAATGAAATTTTGCGAACAGACAAATAAACAGACACGGGCAACATTTAATCACATTGAAACCTTTTCACATGTAAAGTCAGTCAAATGTATATCAATTAGGATACCTTGATTCAAAACATTAGTGGTGATGCTTTGTTTGCGTCACTCATTTAAATGTAACTGAGCTGACATTTACAAAGCTCTCTGAATATTTTAAGGTTATGCACATTTTAATTTAGTCATTTTAGAGAAACTGTTTTTGTGTGCATGTCTGCTGCTTTGTGATCAACGTACTGTAAAAAATGAAATTACCGGTAGTAAAACCTGCTTGTTTGCAGTAGCTGAGTTCAAAACTTCAATCGAAAAAGATAGAGTCTGCATTGCGCCTGGTTTTAGGTTTTTTATTCTTTGTACCTCTGATCCTTCAAAAAAATCTGCTTTTTTCTGCTTATTGTTTACAATCATAATAAAAAAGTATTCTACATATTTTAAATGACACAATTTAGCCTTAAAAAAGAAAAAGAAACGGCAGTGATTGAAGAACTATGACAGCCAGATAAATGCGTTGAGTGCTGCCACTTATGGAACTGAAATTGTGGAAAAATTCAACCGAAAGCATTTTTTTAAACTAGAACTATTGTAACAGAAAAGCATCCCAATCAAATTTTGTTCTATGACAAAATAAAAATTTCAACTTCTGGTACTTTGGATCCTTAAAATAACAGTTGGATCTTTTTTGGTTCACTGCGTAGGGAACAAACTGCATGCAGAAGATTATGTGAACCTTTTTTATCCTGATAATTTACTCTCGCTGTCGAACAGATGCCAGGGTTAGATGACTCTTTACTTAAATGTGGTCTCAGCATTGATTGGATGAATCATACCGGTGCGTCACACCTTCCAAGTGATGCAGCCATCAGCAGTTTCAATTTATAGATTTATACATTACAGAATTAGTTCAGATATTTTCAAGTTGAGCTGTGTGGAAAGAGTCATTAAATAACATCTTGCCTGTAGTACATAACTTTTTACATTTCAGATTGACTGTGTTGATTAATGTCTAGCTGTGGTGGTCACATGTACGTATTTTTGAATTTAATTGATTAAAAAGTATTAAAAAAACTTTTGAGTGCTTCATTAAAATTTGTTTATAACATTCTGCAAATACACACATACAGTTGACTCCAGTAGTTATTGGCAAAACAGATCTACCAGCATCTGTTAGCAACTATAGTGAATAATTGTCAGCTACTACCACACCAAGTTTTAGCTCAATGTCTGAAAAACTTACGGAGTTATAGCCCATTTTATGTTTGCTAAGGTAGATTAGCATCTTACATGGGGTAGAATCCAACTGTTAGTCTTAGATGTGCATCAAATGATTACTTCCTGAACGTTTTGTTTAAATGTCCAGTGGTGGAAGGGATATTTTGCTTACAGACAGACGAGTGTTTTAATGAGCCCAGTAATTTAGTTTTTCTACAAAAAGCTGGAAAATGCATGGTTTATCATAGTAGATCTTTTACAGTTTTGGGGAGAGTGTACCCCTGGACCCCCCTAGAACTGCTTCACTCCACAGCTAATCGTTAACATGAACAGGTGTTCCTCGTTGCTGTTAGTAGATGTTGGCAGGTATGAGGAAAACCTTTGGTATTCTGTTCCAAATGAATTATATTATCTGTTTTAATTGGGCAACCTGGTTTCTAAAGATAAAATTAATAATCCATTTGTTACGTGTATGCAAGCTGGCTGTGAGATTTAGAAAATTTCACAAAGAGAGACACCTGAAATCTTACCAAGGGCACAAAAATCTATGGCCTGACCTGTGAGAGGCAGTAATAACTGTATGATGCAAATATGACAACAATGTAAGTCTTATAAAATAGCATTAGCAAAAGTAGCAAAATCTCATGGATGCAGGTGGAGGTGGAAACATAACAGACTATTTGGGACAAAGGATGGTTGGATGATTCACTGCAGCTGAGACTGAGGAATGAGCAACAGGTAAAGTGGGCGTGGCAAGTTGAAAAAAACCCACAGGAACTAATAAATAACTGAGAGCAGGTAAATGATGACAACAGTAAACTAAACACATGAATCACAAGACACAAATAAATCTAATAATAAAACACAAAAGCAGAGAGTACCAAAAGGTTGTACTCAAGTAAGAGTAGCACTGCTTCAACATGCTTTAACTCAAGTAAAAGTAAAAAAAAAATAGCCTTCCAAGAAATTACTCAAGTAAGATTAGTGATACTTAATTGTTTTTCTAAAAGGTTACTCAAGTAAATATAAATGAACAAAATA
Source organism: Austrofundulus limnaeus (assembly GCF_001266775.1). Classification (NCBI taxonomy): domain Eukaryota; kingdom Metazoa; phylum Chordata; class Actinopteri; order Cyprinodontiformes; family Rivulidae; genus Austrofundulus; species Austrofundulus limnaeus. Next base: position 638,124 of record NW_013952405.1, on the reverse strand, counting down.
ACTAGTTACATACTACCCACCTCTGCACAAAAGATGAAAAACTGATCAGATCATGACTAAAACATTTCTGTGACTTGAGTTCTTGACAGTTATCCATTTTTGTCACAGTGTGTGTTCGTTTTCTTGGTTTTTCTAGTGTTTTCAGTGTTTCTCTGTGTTTCTCTGCCCTACAGCCCCGCCCATGCTCACCTGTTTCCTCTTGTGTCTCCTCCAGGTGTTTCTTGTCCCTAATTAGTTTACCTTTATATTCTGTGTCCTGTTGTTCTCTGCGTTCCCTGATGTCTGTAAGTTTTTGCTGCCACGACAGCACTTCCTTTGTTTGTTAAACTTTATTTTACATTTTGGATTTTGCCTGCGCCCTGGGTCATTCTGCAAACAACCTCACAATTTTAAGATAGGCCTCACTTGGTCCTGTCAATCTGGTAAAATTTAACTATGTTTTACCAAGCTAGCTTTACCTCCAACATGTAAGAAAATAGTCGTTTATACTTTTTCACAGAACCTCACTTCAGAGTTCTCAATGTTCTGTGCTGTTTTTGTATTATTTTCATGGTTTTGTTACTAATCCAATATTCCATGCTTAGAAGATATTCTATCAAACGCCACAGAACTGCCTTTAACAAGCCTTTTGATAGTTCAAATGATTAGTCATGTTGTTACAATCTTCCATCACTACACCAGAGTCCTCTTGTACAGTTCTTTGTTTCATCTTCTTCTCCCTATTGGAGCGCATAAATACTCCTGTTATTCTAATCTGTGAGCTGTGCGCCTCCGTACCATTGGCTGGTGGCTGATGACTCATTTCAACAGGCTGGTGTGGGGCTGGCAGGATGAGGGGCGGGTAGGCGTTTGTGAAAAGGGGGAGCAGAAGGTGGGAGTGAAGCTTTACCCCCCCCCCCCCAAACACACACACACACACACACACACACACACACACACACACACACACCATTACTGCCGCCTGTACACTTGTGCGCAGTGTTGTTGTTGAAGCATGCTTGTTCCCCACACCCAAACACACACACCCACACACAAAAACATACACACATCATAAAAACTTGAAAAAAGGGAGTCAACAAAATCTATAGACTGCACCTCAGTGTTTTCCTCTTCATCTCCTCAGCTGTTGTTGCCTGTAGCCATACTCGAGGAGAGACACACTGCCTGCAGGAGAGGGAGAAAAGACAAGACTTCTGCTGATCACAGAGTCTGCAGCCCCCTCAGCCTTCCCCTCTGTTCCTGCTGTTGTGTGTGTGGTGTGTGTGGAGTGTGTGTTTGAGGCAGGGAGGGAGAGAGCTGCTGTTTGTGTCTGAGACTCGGAGGAAAGAAGAGTGAGCAGAGCACAGCAGAGCACAGCAGAACCAGTCAGTCTTCTGCTTCGCCGCCGGTGTGAGCAACTCCAACCCAGTTTCTGCACAACTCTGCCGCCTTCTGAGCTGCCACCTGGACCCCGACAACAGTCCCCACAAGCAGGTGAGTCTGAGGAGCAGCATCAGGGCAGCGCCAGGCTGCCTGACACGAGGCTTCCACATGATTCTGATCTCTGCAGCTCAATGTGCATTTCTCTCTTATCATCTAAGTTATCTGGATGTAAATGAACTGACACTTCCTAATAGATGCTCTCTTTTTTGTTATGAGTTAATGTGACAGATGTGGGTGTTTTTATGTGTGCAGTTGTGTATTTGTGTTGTGAGCCCACCTGGACTTGAGGAGGAACAAATAATCAATATTTCTTCATCATTCCATGAGTAAATCCATGTGTTCCTGAACGAGAGCTATAGGTGAACCGTTTCAGCTCCTCCACTGTTCTCCTTGCCTTCTTTAGAAACAGATTAAAAGAAAACACAAGCAGTGTCGTTTCGGATGCTGTGCTTAAGGCGAACTATGTTATCTGATGGAATGCAGGTTGTGCAGCCCTGCAGAGAGTCTGCGCGGAGTTTTGGCAACAAGCGTCTGCAGGCTTTTCGCATCTCGGATTGTTTTTCTTGAGCTTAGAGTGAGATTTTGGTCGGAACTGCGCAACAGAGAGCTGCTGCGTTCACTCCCATTTGCTGTGGATTTGTGGCAGTATTCTCGGTTTATGACCAAATCTGCTACACATTCCTGACACAATGTTCACGCATAATGAGTCATCTGTGGACATTTGTAGCATGAGCCTCAAAGTTAAATTTGTCTTGTTTGTATGGATTTTTAAGAGTTTCATTTTGTTGTATCTTTGAGACAAACCTGGGGTTTTGCACCTTATCATACGTGTTGTGCCACTTGTCGCTTCCTACATCCTGGGTTGTGTTTAATGGCAGCCTTGTTTTTTTTTTACTAAGAATCAGAAAAAAAAATCTCTTCTCCACTGGACCACTTGTTGAGAGCACTTTTTTCTTCTTTTGAAGTTTGCCTGTAAAGCAATTACTCAACCTGCTCTGACTTATTTGAAGCCTGCTTATAAAAGAAGCTTTTTGAGTGCGATTCCACACTGAGACTTTGTCAGACGGTTTAACCCCCTGAGCCATGACCATGGTCCGGGCTGCCACTGACAGTGAAAGATCCCCCCGGTGTTTGTGTCTTTTATCAGATTCGGCTGTTGTTTGCCTTTGACTGTCAATCTGTCACCGCCTGCACTGCTGAGGAATCAGCCCCAATGACCCCTGCCACATCCCTCCATCGCCTCCTCGCCTCCTTCCATCCACCGTCCATCCCTCTGTTTTTCTCTCCCACCAGATTTTGAAATGTTTCTCTCTCTCCCTTCAATTGTACCGAGCACTTCCCTCCACCCACACCCCACCCCTCTCTTCGCTCTGGTCGCCACAGAAACGGCTGATTCAGGAAGGGTGGGCGGGTGTCTCAGAGCTCTTGCTGCTCTGCCCCATGCGGTGCTTTCACAGTACATTTCTGCTTCTGTGCTGCTTTTATGGCCCTGATAGGCTGACAGTTCAGGTGGCTCAGTCAGATGTTGCACAATCCCATTAGCTACACAAAAACCTTGCCTGTTCGGTCCCTTCAGAGGACGGTACCAAGAGTTGCGCCGCCATTCGTGTTCGTTTTTTTTTTTTTTTCATTTTATTTTATTTTTTCCTCCAACAATGGTTCCTTTTGGTATCCACTGAAATAATGCCTTTTTTTTTTTAGCTTGTGAATTCAGGATTCTCACTAATTAGGAGGCCTGGGGCTGATTTTTTTTTTTTTTTTTTTACCAAAACACGACAGCTGGGTCAGTGACACATCATGTGTTTGGAGGCCGAACTGAGTTGATCAATAATGCAATATACCCGACCAGGTCATTTAATAATAGATATGCTATGACCTTTCTCTTATGTAAGGTTGATAAAACAGAAGAGTGATGGAGTGATGCATCGTGGTGCCGCAATGAGATCCTAGACTTTTGCTGTTGTTGTTCTAGATTCCCCATAAGGATGAGGTAAAACATTCGCTTCATTAGTGACACGTGAAATTATCAGAGGAAGAGATTTTCTTTTCCTATTCTTTTATCCATTTTGTTGCGTTTTTGCAGAATGCTCTGGTTGCCATGGTGATAGTTTGTACAGTAGCTTTAAGCACAGCGTGTTTTTTTTAAAAGGTTTCTGAATAGGAAATTGAAACCTGTGTTGCATTGCAGTCATTGCCAAACAGGGCACTGTGTGCATTTGCCCTGCTGTGTCATAATGAATTAAAAAGGACGGCTTGTTGACAGGCGAAAATAAGTGAGGTCCACCTCAATGCCACATTCTTTTTGTGACATGTTTAGAACAAATTAGCTGTTCTAAACTGAGACTCATGGATTTTAATTTTTTTACCTACTTGTTGTAAACAATAACAAGGAAAGCCTCCAATGACAAACACGTATAAGACTGATTTTATTTGACCTGAGTCTTAAATCTTATTATAAACCCGTGTTTTACTCAACTTGTGCTTCGACACGAAGGTTTAGAAAATATGCAGGATGCAGTAGTTTGTCTAACCTGCAGTGTTCAGCCGTTACAGTCAGCGGTGACGCAGCTCAAGACTCATACGGCACACTGCAGGCCTGTCACAAGCCACCGCTAGAACAAAGAGCACACACTGTCATCCAGGAGAAGAACTCAACGCAGAAGGCCGCCTTCACACAGCACGTCACATGTCTGAAGAGACACAAAGTCTGATGGGACCTATAAAGGGCTCGACACACGGGAGGCGACGTCGCTCGCTCTCCATTCGTTTCCTATGGAGCCTGTGCGGTGAGGCGACAATCGCTTGCCCTCCTCCAGCTAAGCGACTGGCGAAAATAGTGCACGTGAAATTTCACGCTCGTACACGTAGACGTGCACACGCGAGCTTGCGATGCGACATATGAAAGTTGAAAAATGTTCAACTTTTGTCGCTGTCGCTTAGCGTGCAACCAATCAGTGAGGGTTTCATTGACTGACCAATGAGAGGAGAGTATGCTACACACTGCAGTTAGCTAACACTTTCACCAAGTGATTACTAAATGCTTTGTGGGAATTTATTGGCACCAGAGTGAAGTTTATGGTAAGTTTTTCCTCATAAAACTGTATCTTGATGTGTGTTTGTTTTTCAATTTCATTAGTATCGCAAGATTTGTTTCGTTTACACGTCCGTAATGCACACCCACCTTCAGAGTCAAGAACCAATCAAATTTTGTGAAGACAAGCGACCTGAGAGCGCGATTCGCAACGCTGCGATCACTATCGCGTCCCGTGTGTCGGGTTTCACCCTGGCTGCGATGACAGCCGTTAATCGCTGTAGTTTGTCGCTCCCCGTGTGTCGAGCCCTTAACGCTGCGTACCAAGAGCTGATTGGCTCCTGCTGCACACAAACGTCTGTTGGACATCCCTTTGATAGCAGTTAATGCATTTTTTCGCCTTTACACATAAATATTACAGTTAAATGTGAGTTTCAAATGAGCAAATTTACTGTGATTCAGTAAATTCTTATTTAAACCCCAACTTTTTTAAATTTCCAAGACTCTCAATAAGATCAAAAATAGGCGGGCCACAGGCAAATCTGTACTTAGTAGTATGACATTCATTTATGCAAAATAAAAAAACTTTACTGTGTACTTTATTAGGCTTTAAACTGTGAAACAGGCCAAAAGATAAAGCAAAACTTTGAAAACCTGAATAATTCTCATAATTACCAAAACTCTGTAATACCACAACTGCAGCTGAAAATCTTATTCATCCATAAATATTGTTTGTTTGTTTATTTATTTATTTATTTATTTATTTATTTATTTATTTATTTATTTATTTATTTATTTATTTATTTCATCATTACTGATCCAACTTTCTCTCTCTGAATTAGTTCTGGTATCTTTCAGCTTCAACATTCAAGACATTTAAATGTGTCTTTATGAACAACTGAATAATGAAATATTTAGAAAAACACAACAGAAATTTCTGAAGATTTGAGTCTGTATTTATCACCCTTCACAGCTCCTGCCTTCCTGTCATCTCTGTCAAAAATAAACATCTTTCCAGCATTAGGATCATTGCCACGTGTGATGATTTTCATATTGGTCAGAAAGTTCAATGTAAAGCTCAGGTTTAGCAATTGTTTTTGTTTGTTTGTTTGTTTGTTTATGCCCATTGCCATTACTGATCCAGGCACTGACCACCAAGCTACCTGTTCTGTGGCTTCAAGTAACTCTCAATATTTGTTTTATCTTTTGATCTTTTGGTAAGGCCTACTATGACCAACATGGTCTTATCATGTTGGAGGGGTTCTAAGGATATTTGTTCCAATTGATGTACCTCCAGATATATATATTATTTTTACAAATGTTCTTTTTACCTGATTTACGGGTTGTGGTGGTCTATTTTTATATAGGTATAAATAGAATAATGGATTTCTTCATGTTTTGACATATTTTTACACTTTTGATCTTTGTATGCCGCTTTCTTTCAGCATTTGTCCTTGTGTTTGTCTCATACCTGTTTAGACAGATCCTTTGTTTTTTATTGTGCTGTTTGCTTAATTATTCACTGTTGTTGGCCCTAGAATTACAGATGAACCTAGCACAAAAAGTAAGAAAATATGTGTTTGGTAGATCATTTCTTTGTTGTAACAATGCTTCTTGGCAATAAATCTTTTATCAGGCACCTGGTTGGCAGCACCTGGGGGTACCAGAAGCTCAAAACAAGAGTCAATAACAACAACAAAATAAGCTGTTTAGCAGAGAAGATTTGGCAATTTTTTTCATATGTGCAACCCACACTCAGCTCTGCTGCTCATTCCTCAAATACATGTCTCTTTCATTTAAAAGATAAACTAACAGGCTTTCCAACGGAGTAAGATTTATTGCCAAGAAGCATTGTTACAACAAAGATAATCTACAAATTACAAATGTTCTTACTTTTTATGCTAAGTTTATTATATACTTCCTTAAACCATCAAAGGGAATCTTTTTTTACCCTCTTCAATGCTGTAACATATTTTTTTAGGATGGCATTTTGAGATTAAAACAAATAGTCTTTAAAGGAATGTGTGATCTGTCAGCACTCAGAGTATGATCATGATGACTCCCAACTACTACCACATCAACTTTTAGCTCAATAAGTGTAAAATTGCTTGAGGCACAGCCTGTTTGTTTTGGCCAAGGTTTATTTTTATCCTTTATACCAGACAAATTCCATTGAGATCACAAAACTATTTTGTAAGGGAGGCCTGAACCTGAAGGCAACATGTTGTACATGTTTTAGATTATTGGAGGAAAACTGGAGGACCTGAATATAACCCACACAAATGCAAGGAGTACATGCAAACTGCACACAGAAAGACCCCAGGTCTAAACCGCAGATAGGACTCCAGACTTTCTTGCTGTGAGGCATCAGCAACAAAAATCTAAAAGCTCTGGAAACTCTAAGAAGTGAGGTCTGAGAGCAAAGTGCTCTGTTAGCGAAATGTGGTTCAATAAGATCTTTATTATAAGATGGATAACGTTTGTTGAGAGCTTCGTGTGTTAGAAGTAAAAGTTTAAATTCTGTTCTGAATGTGAGAGGGAGCAACTGAAGCTAAAATTTGCAAGAGCATTTTGCCAGACAAAATGCAAAAAGTAAAAGTGTGGGGGACAAAGAAATCTATGTCATCATGTTTTGTTTAACTTCTGAGGTTCAGACTGCTTGGTTTGATTTCCACATGGAGTGAAAGGTGAATGAATATTTATCCTACAACTGCCAGTTACCTCAATCAAGCTCTCTTGAAGTGGATCCAGGATTATTCCCTGTGGATTGTTGCTGTCTGATGTCTAATACTCTCCCGATGTATTAAAGTCTCTTAATTGGTTAAAATAAACCAATCGTTAACTTGCTCATTATTGCTTATTGTAGTGCTAATTTTGAGAACTGCGACTTAATCATGAAACTTGTGTAATTGTTCCCAACGCTTCGTTGTGGTCTTGTTTGCAATGTTCTTGCAGGTTCATCAACATCCTGACTCACTTTAGAGCCCTTAAAATTTCTCAGCTCTGAAGACTCCTCTGGGGTCTCATTTATAAAGGATTGCGTGGAAACCATACTAAAAGTGAACGTAC
>NW_013952405.1:627865-629777 GCF_001266775.1 Austrofundulus limnaeus | reverse complement strand
ACTTCACCATCTGTGTCGCAGCTTCACGTCTCCAAAATAAGCGTACGCATGGGTCAGAGCTGGCGTGAGGCACCGCACATTTTCACGTCAAGTTTGGGTTTTATAAATCACAACCTTAGCGTAAAAAGTGGCGTACGCAAGTTTCTGGGCTCAAATTGTGCGTACGCCAGTTTTATAAATCCGACCACTGTTCTCCCTGAAATAGAAGAGAAGACAGAAAGAGATTTGTTAAGCTTATGGTTTAAACTTGATTTACTACAGTTGTCCTCTCAGTGCTGTAACACTGTGAGTCTCAGCAGTTTCCTGATGATCTTTTTTTTTCTATTCCAGAAAGTGCTGAATAGCTTACAATGGGGATAACTGAAAAAGAAAAAAAATGCACTTTACGCTTAGTCAGAGAAAGTGTGTTTCCCTGGAATTCGAAGCCACAGATAGGACGGGGTATGAATGTTGACTGCAGACATGGTGCAGGTGTATGGATTACTGCCAGGGGACAGTGACAGCATGATTTAAATGCTGTGCTGCTGTTGGTGCTGGTGGTGGTGCTAGTTTGGCCTCACTGAGTGATGGATATGAGGAAAGTGAACTCCAGAGGAATCATCTGCGTTGCTGCTGAGCCCTGAGGTTTTAACACTCACTCCATCTTTACACTAATGGCATCATTACTGCAACCTCTGGGAAAAGGATTTTCATACTCCAGAAAGCCACCACCAGGCTGCAAATTTCCACTTCCAAAAGCTCTGAGACGAATGCACACCTTTTAGACAGATCATGCTATGCTGATCAAACACAAAATGGCCATTGCTCTGTCAGTCACAGACATTAAGCTAAACTGTGATGTGGATGTGACTGAGAGTCATTCACTGCACACACACTGAAAGCTAACAGATTGTTTGAGATCTTTGTTGAAAACTTTGACATTAACTGTTGAAATGAATCCTGTCTGTTAGATATAAAATTGATCAATTTAAAGTCAGCATGATTCAAAATGGCTACCACTTCTGCTCAACCTTAGAAATTAACAAAGAAAATGACAACTTGCTTAAATATAAATATATTGCGATATAATTTGGTGTGTTAGTAGCTGAGAGTCATTCCTATCACCTAATGTGAGCACAAACAAACTGCATAGGATCTCATAATATTGCTTTTGATATTACACAACATTCTTTTTCAGGATTTGACCCAAATAGGTCATGGTTTTTCATCATAATTTTAGAACTCTGACTTCTGAGAATACATTACTGATATGATTATAAGACAATAGTAGCCTGTAGTTTTACACAGTGACAACAGCGTGTCTGTGATTTTGCAGAATTATCAAACCCAAGTGTCGTTCTTGTGTTCAAGTTCAAGTTCAAGTTCAGTTTATTTATACAGCGCCAAGTCACAACATACATTGTCTCAGGGCACTGTACATAAAAAGAATAATCCAAAGAAGAAGCCAGCAGATTGTGTTAAATTACTTCATCACAGTCTCCCATCCTGAGCAAATGGTGGAGAGGAAAAACTCCCTGCTAATCAGGAAGAAACCTCCAGCAGAACCAGGCTCAGGACAGACGGCCATCTGCCTCGACCGGCTGGGTTGAGGGACAGGAAAGAGACACAGGTAAACACAGAAGAACTGGTCCGGGACTGGTCCAGGCGCACCTTCCTCTGGAAGAGACAAAGAAAAAACATGAGACAATAATTACAATAAACATGTAGAGAAGACTAAAGACCACAGCTGAGTGAGGAAATGTGCTCAGTCTAAGTCTACAGCAGCAGAAATGAAGAATAATTCAGGAAACCTAATTTAACTATATGATTTATCAAAAAGGAAAGTCTTCAGTCTAATCTTAAAAGTAGACAGAGTGTCAGCCTCACGGACAGAAACTGGAAGTTGGTTCCACAAGAGAGGAGCTTGATAACT
>NW_013952405.1:625298-627800 GCF_001266775.1 Austrofundulus limnaeus | reverse complement strand
GAAGTGCTCTGTTAGGAAAGTATGGAACAATAAGATGTTTAATATATGATGGAGCTTGGTTGTTAAGAGCTTTGTATGTTAGGAGTAATATTTTAAATTATATATTCTATCTTAAGACCTCTATATGTACTCAAGCACAAAAAGTAAGGGAATGTGTGTTTGGTAGATTATTTATTTGCCATAACAATGTGTCTTGGCAATAAACCTTAAAACTGGCACCTGATTGGCAGCACCTGGGGGTACCAGAAGCTCAAAACAAGTGTCAATAACAGCAGCAAAATATGCTGTTTGACAATGGCAGAGAAGAGTTGGCAAATTTTTCATGTTCGCTACCCACAACTCTACTGCTCATCCCACAAATGCATGTTCCTTACAAATGTGGCTTTCCAATGGTAAGATTTATTTCCAAGAAGCATTGTTACAACAAAAGAATAATCTACTAAACACAGATTTTCTTACTTTTTGTGCTAAGTTTAGATTTATGGTTTTTATAGATTTTTATAGTGTGACAATCCATGAGAGATACTCTAAATATTAAAGCTACTGTAATGCTGGTAGAAAAAATGTATTAGAGTGGCTATGATATCTAGTTAGAAAGACAAAAACTCATGCCTCTGACTTATGAACATGTTGGCCAAAAATATTAAGTATTAACCACATTATTGTGTGACCACAATGCTCATTATGAAATGAAACAATCCAAATAAAGAAACTGTGAAGTGAACGTCCATTTTGTTGCTGCATTGAGTGTAGGAGATGAGGATTTAATCCGTCTTTTAAAGCAATTGGGTTGGGCTAAAAAAAAACAAAAAAGATAATTAATGTGGACTGTGCTGCATTGCATGGCTGTGCGTGAAAGCAAAGTGAACTGCCTGAAGAAGGACATCAGTGCCAACATGGATTTTTATGCAGCTGTCTGAGTCATGTACATTGCCAGCTTGTGTACTTTTTTTTTCAGCCGCCAAATTAAGTCGTGTAGTCATGAAAGTGTACATAACTACAAGATGTTGCAGCAGATCATTGGATTTCCATCTGAAAAGCAAAAGTAAATCTGATTTATCCATCCTATGTGCATTACATTAACCCAACGGCGCTGACCCTGTTGGAAGTAAACAACCCATTTCATTTCTTGTGGTCGCACATAACAGTGTTTAGTTATCACATTGCCATGCCACATTAACTTGTGGCCATGTCTTAATCGTATGGCTGCGCATTAGTTATTTTGGTTTTTGCAGTAATCCCACCAGTGTTGCTGAAAACTATAAAAGAAATATACAAGAAACATATGGTTTATTCTGTCAAAGAATGAATGAATGAATGAATGAATGAATGAATGAATAAATAAATAAATAAATAAATAAATAAATAAATAAATAAATAAATAAATAAATAAATAAATAAATAAATAAATAAATAAATAAGGACCCACTTTGAAGACACTTTAATGAGATGATGTATGCATGTTCTGAAATCTACAAGGTAATAAAATGTTAAACAATCTTGGTTATAATTTTGAAAACTACAGTATGTATTCATAAAAAATAAGGCATGGGATGCATTACGTTTGCTTTCTCAAATGCTTCTGGAGACTCCTAATTGTCTTCACTTTGCGTCATTTCTAACCTGATGGAGCAGTTTGCTCATGATGAGTGGACCTAAACACCTGTCTACAGGTGCAGAGGTCCCACAGAGACTTGCAGTAATCATATGATGGGTTGTGCATTATACCATCCTTTTTGTCAAGCTCAAAATTATTTTGTTTGTTTTATTTTTTTTTCCACAAGTATTTGTAAGATACAGCTTTTAGTTTTCACAGCATCTGTTCGTTGAAGACCTACATTTTAGTCCATTTCTGTCAGTCCCTTTCAAGTTTTGCTATCAGAGATTAAAAGACAGGAATGTTACTAAAGCGCTTCCTTTTGATCTCGGTTCTCCTTCCATGATTGAAACAGCTCATACATCAAAATTTAGGCATTTCTAGAGCTTTATCAAGTTGATGTTGGACTTTTGGAGCAGCAGCATTTTTGGAACTCTTCAAAATTTAATCTAAATTTTTCTAGCAATCATGACAAAATGTGTGCATGACTCTCCATTTTTGAGTCACCCACAGAACATATTAGCTACTAGTGTATATTTAGATAATGGAATATAAATGATTTGGCTCTGGTGCTTTAAGGTAATGACAATAATCATCATTAGGTTGGTTGTGATGAAGTTTAGTGCAGGTGTGTCAAACTTGTTTACCCATGGGCCAAAAATAAAAACTTGGCTCAGGCCAAGGGGCCACTTCCTGTGAAGATTTATTGAAGAAATGTTATATAATAAAGTTTTCTTAAAGAAATACCCATGATCTTTCCCAAAATATGTTTTATGTAACATTTAGAACATACACAACCTAAATGATAAAGAAAACAGATTAAATTTATAAGAAAAGATGAGATAAGATAAGATAAGATAAGATAAGATAAGATAAGATAAGATAAGATAAGATAAGATAAGATA
>NW_013952405.1:615726-625246 GCF_001266775.1 Austrofundulus limnaeus | reverse complement strand
TTGATCCCACAGTGGGGAACTTTGCACATTACAGCAGCTCAAAGCAGGACAGGGTGAGATAGAATAAAGAAAGATAAGTAAAAGAAAAACAAAAAACTGTACTCATGATATATAAAAGAAAGACACATCATTAGCATTCCTTACTTGTGCCACAGTCTCTAGCAACAACTTTTGCATTGATTATTTCTTAAAGATTGATTTTGTCATAATCCAGCAAATCAAGTAGAAAAAGAAAACGCTTACTAAAAAATCCAATTATTTGACTTTACAATAAGAAAATAATACAAGACGAGATAAAGCTGATTTTCTGTTGCTCCTTCCACACCAAAATCAAGGATTACTGAAAAATTTAAATCTCATTGTCTTGGCTTGAAAGTTGGTCGACTGTCATGAGAAAAATAAACTAAATACAGTTAAAAAAGAGAGAAGTCGTAAAAGTCATTTGCCTTTGGGGACAGATAAAATGTTTACAAAGGCCATATTTGGCCCGCGAGCCTCGAGTTTGACAGATGTGCTCTAGTAGATCCTTTTCACCCAATAGGAAAGTTTTACCTTCGGTTGTCAGCCAGTATTAAATAATATTATCTTAGTTTCTAAGTGACCAGTCAGCTTGTTTTTCCTTCTGCAAAATTGTTAGAGCTTCTTCACGGTTAAAATTCTTTTAACTTATGTTTTGTCGGGAAAAGTTAAATCACCACTACGCCCTGGAGATGAGAAGTTAATGCCTTCGTGAGGCACTAAATCTGTTGTTTCCTGAAAGCTTTGGGGGAATTACTTTACAGAACAAAAACAAAATCTGTAACACTCTAAGCAGCTATGATGAGATTACAATGTGATGCAGGCAAAGCTGTTAACTCTTACACTTTCTCCATGAAAAACAAACCCCAGCCCTCCAAATCAACAAATCCTCTCCCTTCATGCACCACCTGCCTCTCATCAGCCCCCTTATTCAGCAGAATAATATCACTGTTAATCCACTCGCATCGTCTCTCAGAGTACAAACAGCATTTTTCACTGCAGGCCTCGGCTCTTCCCTCTGGGCTCGCTGGAGGCCAAGAGTACAGAGAGGTGCTCACAGCCTACACGCTGAAGTTCTCTCTGACTTTCTGTTTTTCTCACATTTTATGCTCATCGACTTTTTCTGTTACCTGAGCTGCATTCTGTTTGAACTCCGAAAATAACGCAGCCATTATAGTGTACAGGCCGAGCATTTGAGTGGAAATAAACTCTAAATGTGCATTTACATCTAATTCAAATCAAGAATTCATATTCTGTCTTGTTCAAATTTCTAGTGTGTGCTAGAATAAAATTATAAAATGCCAATTAGTAAAAGGTTGTCTATTCGAGGAAGCATAATGAATTAAATCTTCACTGCAATCCTTAACAAGCATGGGGTTTGGCAGTAACTTGTGGAGTCAGCTTTGTCTTTCTAAGTAAAATAACTTAAGAACTAGTGATGATTTAATGTGTTACAGCTTACATTTTAAGTAAAAAGTTTGTGATAAAGAGTCTTTTTTGTTATTTTTATTTATTTTTAAATGTTTCAACAGTATACATCATACTGTGTATTTGATACAGTCAGAGGTGCTATAATGAAGGAGAGACATCTTATTATAAATAAAGGAAATGTTTTAAAGTCATTGAGTAATGTCTAGGTTCTAACCATAGACTTAAATATATAGATCACTAGACTGAGCCCTGCCCATACTGTCCACTGGTAGTGTCTGTGACAGCATGGAGGAGCAGAAACAGACCAAACAGGCCAACAGCTCACAGCCTCCATAGAAACTAATAGATAAACAGCAGCTGAACCAGATCTGTTTCACAGATTATCTGTCATGTTTTTACAATAAATTAATAATTATGTTAATTTCATTCAACAATCATGTAAGACAGCAGATTTATACCAGAAAAATATATAATTTAGAAGTAACAATGATCTAAACCAGACCTGACGTCAGCCTGTAACTTAGACTTTAGCTAGTTGAAAAATGATGACTTCAGCTAGTAATAAAGTATATTTATTATTTCTTCTTACTGTCATAAAAATAATAATAATTATATTTATCAGTCAACAGTTAGAAAATGTTCTCTGGTTAAAGGATGAAACTTGTCTCTGTTAGCTAACCATCTCTTTAATATGTCAAGTGCCTCTAACAGAAACCTAAAAATACTCACATTTATAATATTATTTTACACTCTGTAGGTCTAAATATTAATCAGAGGACGAATCAGCTGTAATATTTAATAGTTTGTGTTAAATTGTAGCATGATTCAGCTGAGCTAAACTCTGTATACTATATGCTCCACAAGCTAATATCTGCTAACCGGTTCAATAAATAACAGTGATTACATCGACTTCATAAGATTATTTTAATTTTAAACTGTTACATTATGTTCTGCTCAGATCACATTGAGCTAAATAAGATTAAATCTGCTGACTTGTGTTGTGAAATGAGACGTTTTCCTGTTTATCTTCTATTAATAAATCCATAAAACAAACAGTTTTTCTGACATTATTTAAAACATTATATAGATTATATAAACTGTAAAACATTAATAATAATTGGATTAATATTATTATCAATAGTTTTAATGATTTCTACATAGTCAGTCGTTTTTATCTGCTTTGTCACCAACATGTACAGTAATGGGAAATCCAGAGTCTTGACCGTTTTGCGTTAGCCGTTAGCTTCTCCAGCCGATCACACGGTCACGTGGTTTCTGCTCACTCCAGCTGTCCTATTGAACCTCCTTGGTTCTAACTCAGTAAGTACTCAGTGTTGGCAAATACCCAAACTGAACTTGTACTTGGTTTGAGAAAAACTGAGAAGAACCACAGTTTACATGAAACTCTTACAAAGTAATCATCAGATATGTACATCTAGAGGTGGAGGCCTAAAGGACTTTGATTTGATTTGATTTGATTTGATTTGATTTATTGATTTAACAGGAAAAGATTACTAAAAATCAAACCTGACTCAGCATAATTGCTGTTTTACAGCAGGTTCCTGTTCTGCAGCACATAAAACACTCAGAATTACAGCATCACAATCACATCATTATACACAATAGACACAAAGACAAACAAGCATCCCAAATTTCAGGAAGGCAGCATTTGCAAAATAGGACGTCTAAATATGAGCACAACAGAAAGTGTCCAGCTGATGGCAGACAAGATTCTTCTTAAAGGGCTGTAGTTTTGAAATGGACTTTATGTTTTGAGGAATGTCATTCCATGCTTACATAGAAGAAAGACCTCTGGCCGTAACAGTTTTTAAAAGCTGGTAATATCAGTTGTCCTTTTGTAACAGATCTAGTTGAATGACCACTTCCACTTCCAATGACAACATTTTACTTCTTTTTTCCATATTTTATGCTCTATGGATGTTTTCATGGTAGATAAATTAAAAACTACTGATAACTTTCTGACAGAAATATGACCAGACTATCCAAGTGGGGGTTTAACTCAACTTGAACTGTCAAACTGTAGCACTCTATTTCCAGGTTTGGTCAGTCAGTACCTTCACTTTGATGGATTTCTTTGAGGAAAAATAACATTTTTGCTCCAACCAACACCAATGTATCAAGTCAATGCAGACACAAGTAAAAATGTAAGTGAGTAAAATAAAAGCACAGTTTATTTTAGTTCAGGATCACTCAAAAAAAAATCAAGTGCCACCAAGTTGAACAACAATAACATCACTCATCGTCAGCTTGATATTAGTGAAATGCATGAAGTTGATTGGCTAATCAAGAACACTGTCTGGCAATCACAATGATGAAATAGTCTAGTTGGTGGATTTAACTTTATTTTTTCAATTTACATTCCAATTTTATTTTGAGGTTTATTTAAGGGGCCATCTATCAGCTTGAAGGAATGATTCAAAATATCCTCCTGAGTTTGCTTCATCTGAAGCAGACGGAGTGAAAATAATGGATCCGGATTTCAGATATTGCATGAATTATTATAAACTAAGCAGAAGTTTGATTTAAGATGAATGAATTTGGGACTTTTCTTTCTGCGTTGACTTGAATGAATGCAGATTTTCAGTATGTGTCCTACCCTGCTGGACACCACAAATCATGCCTCCCTCTTTTTGATTTTGGGATTTGTTTACCTTCAGTGCTCGCTGCCAGCTTCCTAAATGCTCCTCTGGCTAATTCTGATGGTGCTGTTTCCCTGTTGTCCAGGTCACAAAAGCATGGGGAGTTTTTTGGAAGGATTCTGGCCATCAGAGTGACCATCAGGAGCTGCAGTTCCATAGATGTGATTGGATTTGAGGTTACAGCTAATAATTTCTCTTTTTCTAAGGGCCTGCAGCGTCACGCATGGTGTCTCATGCAAGAGCCTATCATCCACTAAAAGCTTTAGAGAATATGAGTAGCTCTTACTCCTTTAACAAGCATAATTTAATAGAGCTTATTAATTTAACAACATATACTGAGCATGCTATTATATGATATATTACGAGCTTCCCTGAACAGATGTTACACTAGATTTATAGCTTTAGACAAGAACAGCATGGTTAAAAACCAATTAGAGGCTAAGATTTTCTATGCTTGCTTCACGTTTTAGTCAGTTGTTTAAAGAAGGCAGCTGTGTCTGCATCAGTATTCGCTGACAAGAACATGTAAAGCCTTGAGTTTGTTTTAACTGTGTTAGTGAGACCAAACACTGTGTTTTGCCCCAGAGAGACTGACAGCTTTGAAGCTTTTCTGAAAAATTTAAACCTGACAACTTCAAGGCTGTTAAGTCTTAATTTTCAGTTCAGTCAGAAACACTGACTTCTCTCCTCAGACCCGTTTGTCTCCCCGCTCTGTATCTATTACCTTTTTTTCTATTCTTTCCGTGTTGGTTCTACATAACCTCTGTCTCACGTTCTATCTTGCCTTTCTCAAAACTCCACTCAGTTTTCTGCCAACCTATTAGGCCTGCTTGATGTATTTATTTATTTTTCCTTCCAGCTTCAGGAGCAGCTTGTATCACAAAATGACTAGGTCTCATTTCTTCCTGTTATTCAACCCCGTCTCAGCCCGCCGCTCCAACACACACACACACACACAAACACACACGCACTGACAGCCCTGCTGTTCTGTAACCCATTTAGGTGCGACATCTTGTCGTTGCCCTTCAGCAGCAGAGACTCGGCTCCTAATGGCCTCCAAGTTTTTCTCATTAGTTAATTATGTTGTGTGATAATGTCTGAGCTGTTCACTGAAATAGCTTTTAGGCTTCATATTAACTGATTGCATCTGTATGTGAACTGAAAAGTGGTTGGACCTTTTGTTGCATTTGTTGCGGCCATTCACTGTGTCTCCATTCAGCGTCAGTGAGGGAAAAAAATACTGTCTTGATGAACTTCACTGCACTGCGGTTTTACAAAAATCTAAGTAGAACATGAATGGAGCCATTTGAGTATCAAGTCCTTTTTGTAGGCACAAATTTAGCATTATATCTCTGTGTCACAAAGATGATGAAAACAGAGACCCAAACACCACACCATAAGTGGGCAGAAGGGAGCCAGATGGAATAACTAAAAAGTTTATGACCAAATAAAAAAACAAAAGCTGCTGATGATGTAGGCGCATCAAAACTAATGGACTGAACAGAGGTGATGCCTAGCAGAGCCGAGGCAAGAAGAAGCAATAAGAATCCCACCCCCAACCACAAATCACTTGTCTCACACGTGCTACTGTACACTTTCAGATTTAAAGGAGACGTTTCTTGCTGTTAAACACTTCTTTTTCACATTTAAATCCTCCAGTTGGGGTCTATATAAAGTGGAATTGCAAAGGTTTGGTCTGAATTCCTCCGTATTGTAACTCCACAAGCCCCTCTTTCACCCCTTTTCTTAAGTGTGTCTCAGATCAACTCATTTTGAGGCTGTCTCTTTACATCTAAACAAGGTGCTTCACACCTCGCTCCCCTCCAGCTTCCAGAGCAATTGAGAATGAAGACGACAAATTTGTTTTTGTCAAGTCCAGACCTTATTTGGCAGTTCTTTTGTAATTAATTTGGTGTAGTAATTCACAAAACATCACTGAAAATAGAGAACATTGAACTGGTTGAATATATGATCCAAACAGAATATAAAGATATCCACGCAGCACCAGGAAAGACTAAATTAAATTTTTATTCACTCCTAGAGACTCCAAGTACACAGCTAAATGCATTAAATGGCTAAAAAAGTGGATTTTGCATGATATGTCCCCTAAAAGCTGTTTTGTATGAAGTTTCAGTGCAATAGGATCTTGGATGCCACACTGATCCAACAGAGATATCAATCCAACAATAAATGAACATTAAGTGCTGGCTTTAACTCTCTTGATATTTTACTTGGACTCTAAAGAGGGAAATGGGTAAAAAGTGACAGCTGTGGACGGCTCAAGGCTGAGAAAAGACATCAGTCACAGCAGCAGTCACACTGCACAAAGTTTCTATAACTTCGCCGCTTGATATTTGCCATAGATCATATCTGGTCTTGAGAGAGATAAATCTGCTGTCAGTGAGCCCGTCACGCTGAATGAACACAGATCGCAGATTCAAGCTCACAACCACAGATTCTCTTAGAATTTCTTTCACAACTCAAGATTTTGTCTACGACAGCTGAACGTCCCGTCATGTGAACCTCCATCTTGTGTTGCCAAGGTTTAAGTTTCATTCCAACAGATTTACTGTTTGCTTACAGCAATGATTTGTCTCAGTCCTGATCAGAAACAAGTCAGTGCACCCAGCTGTACCTTCAGTACACTCTTGTCACCTATGATTGCCTTTAGCCAGAAGCAGTGAAGAGTGAGTTCTGACTTCCTGTTTTTAACCTATGTCTTGTGGGTAATGTGGTTTTTATGAATCAGCAGTAGCTTACAGTTTGTGACACTGATACTGAGTACTGTCAAGTTTATATGAAGTAGAGGTGTGTTATAAAAAGCAATGGTACACTAAGGACAAAGACTTGGAGGTGTCCTGTCAGTGTAAGTCAGACTCTTCACCCTACAGCCAGAGATTTAAAACAAGGAAAAGAATTCACTTTCTGGGGCCAAAAACTGAGTTTTCATGTAAACAAAAAACACTTGAAAAAACCTGCTGTCAGATTTATATGTAAAATAAATTTAAAAAATGAAATTAACAGTTGTATTAGCTTCACAAAATTAAATAAAATACAATTGAACAGGAGCCCCGAAACAAATATAAACTGAAATAAAAATTTACCATCTTTTTAAACAAGATGTTTATTTGTGTCATGAAGTTAGATCAGGGAGACTAACTCACCTTCTGAAGGCAGCTAAACAGACCTTATAAAAGAACTGCAGTTTGAGCTCATGAGGAAAAAAATGTTGTTCCATCCCGTATCCAATTATTATTATTTTTTTACCAGTAATGGTTCCGCTTGATTTTCTAAACTCATTGTAGTAAAATGTAAGAGTAGTATTAAAAGCATTGGTAAATTGATAAAAATTCTAAAAAAAAATAGGCATGTTACATTGTGTATCAGCAGATTTTTAGTTTCATGCAACTGATAGTTGAAGAAGATGCAGTGGAATAAGTGGTTGAACCCAAGTTCAACTCCATTGAGACACAAAGGTCCATTTGTCTTGGCTATTTTGTATTTTTGACTCAATTATCTTCGGAGACAAATATGGTTTTCATTATATTGCGATTGTTCTGTTTTATTTTAGTAAATGAGGAGAATTTTTTTATTCTTATCGCCAGTTTTTATTCCAAGATCTCTGAGATCATTGCAGCATGTTTATGAAAAGGGTCAGATAAGCAGATGAGCAGCATTGCTATCTGTCCAAATGTATATGTGACAGTTTCTGCTGTTTTAGAAGGAACTATTTTGAAAACGACTTATAATCACTTTCTTGATGTCTCCAATGGTTCCAGGCTCCCAGCCTGATGTGAAAGTCATTTGCAGTCCTGAGAGAATACCTGTAACTGCCTCATACGTACAATAATTTGTAATTCCTCCACATCTTTATCTAGCTTTGATTTGTCTACGGAGTTCTGATCGATACGTCCCATCTTATTCTCTACTCGTTTTGCACTGTCAAAGTCAATTTATGTGCCTTTGTTTGCTTTGAAACAACTCTGCCATGAGTCATTACAGGTCCATTGTTGACTGTGTCGACTGCCTTCACAAAAGAACTGGTTTTTGACGACAGAGAGTGTTGAATGAATCATGCCTTCAGTGGCTACTTTCTCCTCTCCTTTTGGATGTGGGTTGGAAACCCTGTCGCAGATCGAGCTCTTGATTCCCTGAGGTTCAGAACCAGACATGGAATGATGGAATATTTTGCTCTCTTGTTTTCATAGCCTTTCGGATCAAAACTTGAATATCACTTTGTGCGTGACTCTATGTGATAGTGTGAGATACTGTGTGATGTGTTAGCGCTCATGGTGTGTGCTGTGAATGACTTTCAGCTACCACCATGTCAAATTTTAGCTCAGTCTGTTTTATAACCATTGTGTTTGCTAGTGTCAGTTATATGGCAGTCCCATTAGTTAATCAGCGGTAGATGTAAATATAATAATTACTGTCTGAGCCTTTCAATAAAATCTGTCATAGTGCCTGAGCTATTTTGCTAACAAACACAGGCAAAAACATTCTCACCCACCTGTCAGTGACAGCTGATAAATAGCTACGTAGTAAAACTTTTCCATATGGTCATAACTACACATTCATCAGCTCATTAGTAGTAAAAATTTATTTAAATGAATGTATTCATAGGCAGCAAAATGGCCAAAACCACTGATTATAACAATATGTTATGTTTTGTACCAATCTTTCTGATGAAAGAAATGGAAATGTGAAATGTGAAATATCCACACAGCGCAGTCAAGTTTTTTGCAGGCTAATGATGTCAGAACAAAGAAACAAGCTTCTTATATTTGAGCCCAAAATAAAAAAAAACTTATCACATTAACTGTGAATTGAAGCAGCTCTGTTCCATGTGAGCCAGATGAGGCCCAGTTAGACGGGACATCAGCTGCATAATAACAGTGATGTCATAACACTCGCAAATAAAGAAAGAAACATAGAAACAGCACCATGCTCTGGCACAAACTGGTCATTTTAAATATATAAACTGACCTGCATTTTTTTTTGTTGTTGTTGTTGTTGTTTTTGTTGTTTGTTTTTACTTCAGCAAGCTGCACAGGTTTCCAAAGCAGCAAATTTCTATTGAAGATGTAAGAAAGTAAACATATATATTTTTTAGTTTTGTTTGCAAGCTGAAGGTAACCTCATTCATGAAACCTTGAAAACTTCAACTTGAAACACAGTCAGTTTGAAAAACATTTCCTATAAACACAAAGACTGCTACAGTACATACAGTATATACGTATTGTTTGACTCTGTTCTCATATACAAACAAATGCAAAAACTATGAACACAAAATGTGAAGCAGATGTGTACAGAATATACCTCAGCTCTTTAAGTTTTAGTCTAAACAGACTCATTTTGTTCTGGCTGTGGTGAGTTTATCCAAAACAAAACAAAGTATACTTTGTTTTGTT